>NC_081844.1:300000-412500 GCF_963259705.1 Myotis daubentonii
GTTTCCTGCTTGTATCTATTAATCATCTTATTCAACGTTTTGTGTACTTTTGTGTTTTTGTTTCCAGTAGAAGACCTCCTTTCAACATTTCTTATGTGCAGTCTTATGGTGGTAAATTCTCTCAGCTTTTGTCTGTCTGGGAAACCCTTTATTTCTTCTTAATGTCTAAGGATAACTTTGCTGAATGTCTTATCCTTTGCTGATGGGTTCCTCTCTTTCAATGTCAGCATCAGCAAGAACACAGGACTGAGGAAAACCAGGGCCATGGATGGCGGAGCCCTGCCCAGCCCAGCGTCGGGGAGTCCAGGGCTGCAGGTTCGGAGGAGCAGCCCGTTCCGTTTCTTCTGGCTGTGGACGTGGGCTCGAGAAACCAGAATTACCCCCAGAACCAGCAGGATGTGTTCCTATGTCCTGGAAACCGTTAGTGTGCACTTACCTACCTTCGTCTTCGCCAGGCGCCGCCCTGGAGTCTTCATCCTGTTCGATGAGAACCACTTCGGGTTCCTCTGGCTGTCGGCAAAACACTTCATCCTGTTCGGCAGAGTCCAGAACACCTTCCAGAATGGGGAGGCACCATCCCTGCAAGCCTTCCTGGGGATGCCCTCGAACATTCAGTCCGGGCCCCCTGGGAGGAGCAGCTTGCATGCACTTTGAAGATTGGATCTTCTGACTTGGTTTAAAAAACAAAACAAACAAACAAACAGGCAAAAACCCTCCTCTTACAATTAAAAACACACACACACACAACTTCTTAAAAGAAAAAAAAAACAGCCCTGCCAACACACACACACACACACACACACACACACACACACACACACACACGCTGGTGCGTGTGGGAGCGCGAAATAAAATAACAACAATAATAATGATAATAATAATAACAACAACAAACCCTCCTTAGTAATGACATTGATCCAGCCTTTCAATGCTTTCAACCCTTCGGCAAGCCCATGGGGCCCGGTCCGGACTTGGTCTCTGGACAGGGGCCTGAGCATTCATCCAGAGAGGGAGCTGGACCCCAGGGCCCAGCCCAAGCATGGCGTAAGAGCCCGTCCCGCCCTCTGCTGGTCGAGTAGCGCTAATGCAAGTCACCCTCCCGCAGACACCTCTGGGGAAGGCAGAAACAGGTGCCCGGACTTGACCTGAGGGGGGAAGGACAAGCAAGCAGGGGGCGCGCCGCCTACGAGGAGGCAGGGGCTGAAGGGTGCTCATGGATGCCGACGGACCATTCAGATCAAGAAGCGTCTGTGCGTGACTGTGTGTTTACGTCCGCAGTCACGCACAGACAAGCACTCGCCGCTCTCAGACCCTGCTCCGAAGGGCCCCACAGACACAGGGACGAGTCATGCCCTCCCTCGGTAGGGCTAAGCTGTTTGACTGCGGACAGATGGCATTCTCTCCCTAGGCCCCCACTCTGCACCCTATTCAGAAGGGTACCCTCGCCCTGGCCCTCAACTTCTTCAACTCCAGCTTCCCGTCTTCCTGAGAACTGACCCGTTTATGCAAATCAATTTCACCTGCCTCAGCCTCCGTGTCCTCTTCCAGAGATGGGTTCATGTCACCTGCAAGGTGTCCCTGCTCCCACCACACTGGAAGCCCTCAAGGTGCCATTGGCACCCGGGTCCGCCCAAGGGAGGGGCCAAAGCCTAAGCTGCTTTTCTGTAGGGAGATGCCTCCAGGGATATGCCTCTAGGGGCGTGGGGGTGTGGTGTGGGGAGTGGGGGGGGGGGGTGGGGGTGTCGGGAACATTTCACAGAAATGCAGTAAACACAAACACGAACACACACACAACTGTGGTACATCTACCCAGTGGAAGACTACGCTGTGGTAAAAAAGTGGGAAGAAGAAGGAATTCTTGCCAGCATGGATGGAACTGGAGAGCATTATGCTAAGTGAAATTCGCCAGTCAGAGAAAATTGAATACCACATGATCTCACTCATTTGTGGACTACAGAGAACAACATAGACTGACGAACAGGGACCGATCCATACACATCTATACCCCCCGCTCTCTGACGGGGCTGTTTGACTGCTGGTGGCCTCTGGCGTCCTGGGCTCAGAGCTAAGTAACGAAAGCAGACACATTTTATTCACATCCACCTCAGCCTCTGCCTCCCATGACCTCCAAGGGCCGCTACGTCCGGTGGGTTTGCGTCGTCTCCGGTCTCCCCCTCCCCCTTCCCGCACACCCTACCCCCTCCCCCTCCCCCTCCCTTCCCCCTCCCCCTCCCCCCCAATGCAAATGGGACCGATGTTTTCAAGGGTCCATTGCCGCCCAGAGGTAGAATCTATTGCAATGAATGAAGAGAAATGAGCACAGAAATAAGAAAAAAAAATAATGACATACAGTAAAATAAAACCCGCCAACACTCTTCACGGGTCCCAGGTCGGAGGAGCCTGCCCAAGAGGCGCCCGCCGGTCAAGCACCTCAGGCATCGCAGCCACTTTCAGGAGAACCTTTCCTTGAGATGCGCCACCTGCCCCACCCTAAAGTTGGCGTCTCCCAAACGGTGATGCTTCATTCCTGGGAGCGGCTGATTGGTGGGCCTCTCTGGCTCCTCCCACCCACCACGCTCTGGGACTATAAAAGGAGGGGCGGCAGCACCTCGCAGGGTCTATGGTTCTCAGACCTTCTCAGCCCTGAAGAAGGCGCGTCTGAACTCTGTCTCCGTCTGAACAGCAGTCTCCGTGTCATTTCTGCTTCCGCGAGGAGTCCGTCCACACCTTTGCGAATCCCTGGGCCTGGACCCCAACATCTGGTGCGCGCTCAGGAACAGCTCCAGCGCCAAGCGCTGGTGCGCGCGCGGCAAGGGAAGGAACGGCGTGCTTCCCGCACGGGCTCGATCGGAGCCCGATTCCGGCCCGCCATGGCCGACAAAGTCAACATGTCTCTGGACGACATCATTCGGCTGAACCGCAGCCAGCGTGGCGGCAGCGGCGGGGCTAGGGACCGAGGCCGGGACCGAAGCCAGGACCGAGGCCGGGATCGAGGCCGGGACCGAAGCCGGGACCGAGGCCGGGACCGAGGCCGGGACCTAGGCCGGGACCGAGGCCGGGACCGAGGCCGGGCCGGCTCCCAGGGAGGCCGCAGTGGCGGAGCGCAAACCGCCGCACCAGTGAGCCGGGGCGGCGGGCCGTTCCGGAACCGGGCGGCCCTCGACCCAGGCAGGAACTGGACGGCGCCCTACAGCAGGCCGAGACAGCTTCCCAACGAGTGGCAACACGACCGCTTCCGCAGGGGCTTGGGCAGGGGCGCAGGCCTGGTGACCGGGGGCAAGCTGCTTCTGTCCAACCTGGCCTTCGGAGTGTCCGACGCGGATGTCCAGCAGCTGTTTGCAGAGGTCGGGCCTCTGAAGAAGGCCGGGGTCCACTATGACCGCTCCGGCCGCAGCCTGGGAACAGCCCACGTGCACTTTGAGCGGAAGGCAGACGCCCTGGAAGCCATGAAACAGTACCACGGCGTCCCTTTGGATGGCCGGCCCCTCCACATCCAGCTCCTCACATCACAGATACCCACGCAGCGCAGGCCGGGGCAGAGTGTCAACAGAGGCCGGGTGAATACACACCGAGGACCTGGAGGCTTTGGCGGCGGGCGCGCCGAGTCGCGCCCGCGGAGGCAGCCGGGTTACAGGCAGGGGCACCGCACACAATTCCAAGCAACGGATCTCCGCGGAGGAGTTGGACACCCAGCTGGACGCTTACAACCCCCTGAGGAGCGACAAAATCTTGGACGCCCAGGTGAACACTGGCAGCGGGATCAGGGGCACCGAGGAGTTGGAGGACGCCCTGCTGGACGCTGACGAACCCATGATGGGCACCAGCTAAAGCACCACCAAGTCACAGCATGCGTGGTGGAGCTAGGCCTGGAAATCCTCTCGCGGTGCTTCCCGAGGGCGGGCTGGCCGGGACCTGTGGCCCATTGGGGAATTGTTTCTTCTGTTTTGAAATAGGATTTAATTAAAACGCATGCAAAGTGTTTTCTTTAACGTTTATTTTATTAAAAAATTCCGAAAAAGACCTGTGTCGTACCTCGTCATTTTGCGGATAAATTTTACTGGTTGCTGTTGTGGAGGAGCTGGCCTTTTCACCTTGGCCATAATAAACAGAAATGGGTGTAGACAAAACCAACCAACCAACCAACCTACCAACCAACCTACCAACCAACAAACAAACCAAACAAACAAACAAAAAAAAAAACTACTTCCCTCAACAACAACAAAAATCATAAAAACAAAACAAACAAAAAAAAACTCCCCCCAAAAATATGTATACACACACACACACACACACACACACACACACACACACACATATATACTAGAGGCCCGGTGCACAAAATTTGTGCACTCGGGGGAGAGGGAGGTCCCTCAGTCTGGCCTGCGCCCTCTGGCAGTCTGGGACCCCTCAGGGGATGACCACTGCTCCCCGGGGGATTGGGCCAAAGATAGCAATCATACATCCCTCTGGCATCCTGGCAGCCCTCGGGGGATGTCCACTTGCCAGCCGGGCATCCTTAGTGCTGCTGAGGAGGCAGGAGAGTCTCTCACTAACACTGCTGTACTGGCAGCCATCAGCCTGGCTTGTGGCTGAGCAGAGCTCCTCCCATGTGAGAGCGTCCTGACCACCAGAGGGCAGCGCCTGCATTGAACATCTGCCCCCCTGGTGGTCAGTGTGACCAGTCATTCCCAGTCTTTCTGCTGTTAGGGTCAGTTTGCATATTACCCTTTTACTATCTAGGATAGAGGCCTGGTGCACAAGTGAGGGCCGGCTGGTTTGCCCTGAAGGGTGGCCCGGATCAGGGTGGGGGTCCCGGCTTGGGTTCCTGGCCAGCCTGGATGAGGGGATGATGGCTGTTTGCAGCTGGTCACCCCCTTCAAGGTGGGGGTCCCCACTGGGGTGCCTGGCCAGTCTGGGTGAGGGGCTGAGGGCCATTTTCAGGCTGGCAGGTGACTGAAGCTCCAAACCTCTCCTTTTTTTTTTCTTTATCCTGGGATTTATTTACCTTCTCTGGCTGTCACTGGAGCTGAGAGCCAGCTTTAGCTAGGAGGCTTGGCTCCCGCTCTGAGACCTCAGCTGCTGAAAGCAGGTATCTGGGCTTTGTTTAGCTTCTATAATTGAAACTCTGTTGCAACTCCAGCTCTGAGGCCCAGCTGGCTGAAACCAGGTTTCTGAGGATAGGTTAGCTTCTATAATTGCAACATAGTTGCTTAGAGTGCAGCTCAGAGCTGGGCGGAGGCAGGTGGGGAACCTTGGCTTCCTCCATCACTGGAGCAAGCAAGCCTCCTGTTCGCTTCAGTTGCCTTGCTGCCGGCCGCCATCTTGGTTGGCAGTTAATTTGCATATCGCCTTGATTAGCCAATGGGAAGTGTGTCACAGGTACAGTTAATTACCATGTTTGTCTATTATTAGATAGAATATATATATATGTATATAATAATCCTACATTGATAGAAACATTCCAAATATTATACCAAGAATACTTGTCTACCCCTCACCAGTTTTCGTAATGTTCCATTAACATGGAACATTTGTTAAAACTAAGACGTCTCCAAATTATTATTAACTAAGCTGCAAATTTTATTCAGATCTCACCAGTTTTTTGTTATAACGCACTTTGATATTCCTGGATCCAATTTAGGATACCACACTGCATTTAACATCTAGTAATTTTGTCAGAAAATGTAATTAGACAAAAATCCCAACCAAAATTGTATTCAGTTTAGATTCATTCTAAGAATTAGTGTTCTGCAGTTTTAATCAGAAGTATGTTAATATATGATAGAATACAATTTTATCCTATTATTTTCTTTCAAGTTTCAAACCAGAGAACCAATCAGACCATTTCTTACACAATTTACTTCCAAATTTACTTCCTATTAGTACAAATTTAACTTTAACCAGTTTTTTTTTTACGCTTCTAGCTATGCTTAGATAACTACAATAGATGGTTAGCGAGGCTTCCTTAAAATAGGCAAAAGAATGTGTGATTAGGATCTGTGGATTAAACAAGTAAGTTTGATGTCTGTATAGTCAGTGGAACTGTGTGTAATATGCATATTGTTCCTTTGAGCTACAAGTTAAATAAATGAATAAAGCAAGACTATTTTCAGACAGTGTGGAACCCACAGATGAAGCACTGTCAGATGTTAATTATTCTCTGCCTGTCCCTTGTTGCACAAGTATATACTTTCAAACAGATATGCAGCACTGTAGTTAAAAAAAAACAACAATAAGAAGATTTTCATTCATTTTAGGAGTATTCTATTTTTTCACCCAGATCACTTTTATAATGTAAAAAAATGAGCCCCCATGGATATGTAGCTTATATATTGGGGCTAAGGCACCTTTCCATTATTTATTGGTTCAATAAATAACTCTCTTAATATCTAGGAGAATTAACATTGTCCAAGAACCCAAATTCACTCTTTTCTTCAAAAATTTTTACTGAACTGGGGCAGTTAGCTAGTGTCACAAAACTGCTGTGTGGCACACGACACTGGACATTTATTTCTCAGGTGCCTGAAGGCTTTGGCTAGGTTGGCCAACAGGTGATCCTGACTGGGCTTACTCATATGTCTGGGGATTGGGCTTGGAGGCAGCTGGTTTAGGCTGGGCTGCCTGGGTGACTGGGCTCTGCTCTGGGTGACCCTCCTCCTCCTCCTCGGACAGTGGGCTAGCTGGACCCATCCTCCTTGTGATGGCAGAAGCTTAACAGAGCAAGCCCAGATTGTCAAGCCTCCTCTTGCATCACATCCATTATTATCCCACCGGCTAAAACAAATCGGATTCAAAAACACTCAGAATCAAGTGGTTGGAAGGTGTACTCTGATTCCTGATGGGAGGAACAGCAAAGTCACATGGCAAAAGGCACAGGCACAGAGAGGGCTGGAGACTCATGGATCTGTTTGTTGAAACTCTGTAGCCTGGCGGGCTGGTGTGGCTCAGCGGCTGAGCATCAACCCAGGAACCAAGAGGTTGCCGGTTCCATTCCCAACCTGGTCAGGGCACCTGTCTGGATTCTGAAGATCCCCAGTAGGGGGCATGCAAGAGGCAGTCAGCCGAGAGAGGATATTCCTCTCTTTCCCATGTTTTCTATCTCTCTAGCCCTCTCCCATCCTCTCTCTCTAAGAATCAATACAAGCATATTAAAAAAACGACAACCCCAAAACGATTTAGCCTCTCATAACAGCAGCCTGTCTTACAATGCTAAAATCAGTAGGGCCTGTCCTTTTGAGCATTACATACATATAGGAACAATCTCAAAGCCTTAAAATGCAAATTGTAGCACCCAATTTCTATCATTAGGTTTAGTAGAAAAATAATTAAGAGTTTGGGAATCATAATTTTACAGCCTCTCCGGGTTAGGTTCAGTGCACTTAACTGACTCATATATGTCCATTCCTTTGATGAGGACTCATCTCTGAGTCTTGCACCATCTCTTCCCTTTACACCTTGAGCATTAGCCCAGAAAACTCAGGTTATTCTTGGGAATGGCGCGAGGCAGTTTTAAAGTCACAGCACAGAGAGACATGCAGTTCATAGGAAGGATTCATTCTGAGTAATAATTAAATGTATTTATTTTAATTATGCCTATAAACACTGATTTTGGGGGGATGGCTACTATTATGGGGCAATGATTTAGGGGATTTGAAAGGAATATTACAGGATTTAATTTCTTTTTTTTTTTCAGGTTTATTTGGGTATATTCCCAGAAATGGAATTGCTGGGTTATAAGGCATTCTATATTTAATTTTTTCAGGTAACTCCATACTGCTTTTCTGCTGGGAAATATTTTTAACATGTATCTCTGTGTGTACTTCTTATGTACATTCAAATTCGGGAACCACTGGGTGAAGGAATTACAACTGCACTGTCCAATACAACAGCCACTAGCCACAGTGGCTATTGAGCCCTTGACATGTAGTCATCCAAATTGAGACATGCTAGAAGTGTAAAATGCACACTGGGTTATAAAGTCAGTACAAAGAATGTAAAATTTTCATTAATAACATTTTTATATTGATTACATGTTGAAATGATAGTATTTTAGATATATTAGGTTTTGTATAATGCATTATTAAAATTAATTTTAACTGTTTCTATTTACTTTTTAAGTAATACATCTGGCTCACATATTTCTATTTAACAGTGCTATACTAGAAAATATTATTAAAATTCAAATTTCAATTAGATGGGCTTAACATAATGTGAATACTCAAGAATTAGCACTCTAATTTCAAACTATATTACAAAGTTATAGTAACCAAAATGGTATTGTACTGGCACAACAACAGATACATAGATTAATGGAACAGAATAGAGAGTCCAGAAATACACCCACACCTATGTGGTCAATTAGCCTAAGACAAGGGAAGCAAGAATATAATGGGGTAAAGACAGTCTCTTCAATAAATGGTACTGGGAACACTGTACAGATGCATGCAAGACTGTGGAGATGAACTGGTTTTTTACATCATACACAAAAATAAAGCCAAAATGAATTAAAGACTCAAATGTAAGACCTGAAACCATAAAACTGCTAGAAGAAAACATAGGCAATAAACTCTCTGACATTGATCTTGGAGTTTGTCTCCTGAGGCAAGGGAAACAAAAGAAAAAATAAACAAATAAAATTACATCAAACTAAAGAATTTTTGTCCAGTGAAGGAAATTATCTACAAAACAAAAAGATAACAAACTGAATGGGAGAAGATATTTGCAAATTATGTGTCTGATAAGGGGTTAATATCCAAAATATATAAAGATGACTGGTTGTTGTGGCTCAGAGGTTGAGCATCAACCTAGGAACCAAGGGGTCACCAGTTCGATTCCCAGTCAGGGCACATACCTGGGTTGCAGGTGTTGTGCTCAGATTTCAAAGTTCCCAAGACCCCCAGGGAGCCAGTCAGTCTGATGCAAAAGCAAAGAGTCATTTATTTCAAACCCGGGTTTGGCTCCCCTGCCACACTCACCGATGCAACGGTGAGCTCCAGTGGCCGAGAGAGAGAGAGACCTGATGGGACAGGGGGTTTTAAAGGGGGGTGGAGTGAGGGCAGGAGAGGGGACTGTGGGCCCCGCTGATTGGCCAGGCGCGAGTCGGTACAGGATGTGGTCATAGTGATGGCGTGCACTTCCCTTGATTATTATTGGTTAGTCCAGAGAAATCCTGGGTGTGGCTAGCAGCGGCTTCTTCCCGTGAGGAAGCACATGGCACCGTCCCAAAATGGAGGACCCAAGGCAAGATGGAGGGTGCACATGGCTGTGTCCCAAGATGGAGGACCCAAGGCAAGATGGAGGGCGCAGTCCTTGCCCGGCTCCTGCTGCCACCGCTCGAACTCGCCACAAGGCAGGATAGCCCTCCCGCACAGCACCCGCAACTGGCCTGCGGGCAGACCGGGACTCCAGCGCATCTGGGCGGCACAGGCCCAGCAAACGGGGTGCGGCCGGTGGAGCGGCCCAGCTCTGGAGGAGCGGCATCCGCTCAGAGCAGGCCCGGCCCATGGGGCCGGTGCACTGCAGCATGGCGGCCTCCCCGAGCCAGGGCACGCGCCCCACTCCACTGCAGCCGCTGCTGCACTGGGCCCGGTCCGGGGGGCAGCGGGCGGGTGGCAGCCCGCGTCGGGCTCCCGCCATGGGCCGGGGAGCCAATGCCCCCCCATGGGGCCCGGCCCCCCCGACCGGGCCCCTAGGGCCGCATGGACCCCCGGCCCCAGTGCGGGCAAGCGGGGAGCCGACCACGGGGGAAGGGAGGAAAGAGCCAGGCGGTGAGGCCTTCCGCTCCTATGACCTCCCCCGTGGTTGGTCGCTGCCCGGCCCCACCCCTTGGCCCGCCGCTGGCCACCACGCAGCCGGGTCACTCGGACCGCTCCGGGGAGGCCAGGCCCTACGGCGGGCGCGGAGGGATCTCAGAGCCGGGCGGTCAGACTCCTCCCCCCGCACCGCCCGGGGAGGCGGGCGGTGTGCCTTTCACAGGCTTGATTCCCAGTAGGAGCCATGCAGGAGGCAGCCAATTGACAATGTTCCTTTCTCATCGATGTTCCTGTCTCTTTCCCTCTCCCTCTCCCTTTCTCTCTCTCTGAAAATCAATAAAAACATATTTAAAAATCTATACTAATAAAAGGGTAATATGCTAATTAGACCGGGAGACCTTCCGGACGTCCTTCCGGACAAAGCCATGGTGGCGGGGCAGAGGCAGAGGTGGTTAGGGGCAATCAGGCAGGGAAAGGCAGTTGGGGGTGATCAGGCCGGCGGGGGGGGGGCGTTGAGGGCAAGCAGGCCAGCAGGGGGGGCAGTTGAGGGAAAGCAGGCCGGTGGGGGGGGCAGCTGGGGGTGAGCAGGCCAGCAGGCAGAATGGTTAGGGGTGATCAGGCAGGCAGGCAGGTGAGTGATCAGGAGTCAGTGGTCCGGATTGTGAGGGGGATGACATCCCTCGAGGGCTCCCAGATTGGAGAGGGTGCAGGCTGGGCTGAGGGACACCCCCCTGTGCACAAATTTCATACACCAGGCCACTAGTCTATAATAACAAAAGCATAATATGCTAATTAGACCAGCTAGCTGAACAACCTTCTGGATGTCCTTCCAGATGACCTTCCGGATGAAGCCAGGGCTGCAAGGGCCAAGGCAAGTTGCTGCAGCTGCGAGGGCTCAGCACCTAGCATGAATTTTGTGCATTGGGCCTCTAGTATATGTATAAAGAACTCCAACTCAGGACCAAAGAAGAACACACACCCCAAACCAAACAATCTGATTAAAAATGGGCAGAGGACCTGAAGAGACATTTTCCAAAGAAGACATACGAATGGCCAACAGACATATGAAAAGATGCTCAACATCACTATTCATTATTTGATTTGCAGGAAAATGAAAATCAAAACCACAAAGAGATATTACCTGATACCTGTCAGAACAGGATTTAATTTCTTAAATAAGCACTGCTTTATCACAATTACTTTTACAAATGGCAATTTTCAGGAAAGTTTTAAAATTCTATCTTTATTCCATTTTTTAAAAATCCTCACCAGAGGATATTTTTCAATTGACTTTTTAAGAAAGAGTGGAAGAGAGAGGAAAATACAGAGGGAACCATCGATGTGAGAGAAACACATGGATTGGTTGCTTTCTGCAGGAGCGGTGACCAGGTCTGGGCCTGCAACCAAGGTACATGCCCTTGACCGGAATCAAACTCGGGACACTTTGGTCTGAAGGCTGTTGCTCTATCCACTGAGCCAAACTGGCTCGAGCCCATTTTTTCTAAAAATGTAAATCATTTAGGACAATGAAGCACAGTGAAGTGAAGATGAGTGCTATGGTCTGAATGCTTGTGACTCCCACCATGCCCCAAATTCATACATTGAAATCCTATTGCGCCAGCTAATGGGATTAGGAGTTGGAGCTTTGGGATGGGATTAGGTCCCGGGAATGGAGCCCTCATGATGGGATTAGGTCCTGGGGGTGGAGCCCTCATGATGGGATTTGTGCCCTTATAAAGGAGGCCTGAGAGAGCGGCCTGCCACATTGCCCAAGTGAGAATACAAGAAGTCAGAAGTCTGCAATTGAAAGAGGGCCCGCACCGACCGACCATACAGGTACCATTGTAAGATACGATTTTTGCCTCCATAATTCATAGTGAGTTCCATGTGTTGTGAGCCGTTGTAGTCATGTGCAGGAGGACCACCTTGCACCTTGTAATATTTTAAAATTAGTTTGATTGTGACACTAGCACTGTATAGAATCCTGAATTCATTGTTTTCATCAAAAGATGATTTAATTTTAAGGGTAACTTTAAAGGATAATTGTTGGAATTGGCAACTGATGAAAGATTGAAAATGAATAGTGAAAATATATTATTTGTTTCATTTTAGATAAAAGTTAAAAACGAATATTCGGAGAATTTCGCTCTTCTGCTCCTGTGGGGAGGATGGCTCTGAAGACCGTGCCGGAGGACATGCGGCATCTGCGGGCTTGTTTGCTGTGTTCGCTGGTCAAGACTGTAGACCAGTTTGAATATGATGGTTGTGATAATTGTGATGCATACCTTCAGATGAAGGGTAACCGAGAGGTGGTATATGACTGCACCAGCTGTTCCTTTGATGGAATCATTGCAATGATGAGTCCAGAGCACAGCTGGGTCTCCAAGTGGCAGCGAGTCAGTAACTTTAAGCCTGGTGTATATGCAGTGTCAGTCACTGGTCGCCTGCCCCAAGGAATCGTGAGGGAGCTGAAAAGTCGAGGAGTGGCCTACAAATCCAGAGACACAGCTATAAAGACCTAGCAAGATGTATGGCTGCCAGTGTCTTTGCCACCGCCAACCTGCCTCTGCTTATTTATTGTTGTGAAACTAAATGGACAGAGCTTCAAATACTCCTCACTCTCCAATTCTGAGGCTCAACAGACGGATAAGAGAGCAGCACAGCGTGTTCCTGGGCCATTTTCTTTTCTTTGGACTACTAGTTGGGGTAGTCGTCCTGAACCTCAATGAGGTTCAGGGTAGGTTTGAAGTCAATGCGCCGGAGCTTCCTGAAGAAATGGACACCTCCACATACATGGAGCAGAGCCTCTAACCACACACCTGACATCGCAGAGCCCCCCTGCTTCCCACGTGCTGCTTCAACTCTACTTTCTAGGCAACAGTGGGGCTTTCTTTTTCTGTTCAAGCACTGTACATTTATGGAACAATAAATTTGTAGTATGCAAAAATAAATAAAAATATGGGCTTGTATTTTGCTTCTTCCCCCACTTTTCAAGTCAGTCATATATATATACATATATATACACACACACACATATATATACACACACACACACACACACACACACACACACACACACACATATACACTAGAGGCCCGGTGCACAAAATATGTCCATTCCCTTTACACCTTGAGCATTAGCCCAGAAATCTCAGGTTATTCTTGGGAAAGGCGCGAGGCAATTTTAAAGTCACAGCACAATGCTACATGCAGTTCATAGGAAAGATTCATTCTGAGTAATAAATAAATGCATTTATTTCAATTATGCCTATAAACATTGATTTTGGGGAGATGGCTACTATTATGGAGCAATGATTTAGGGGATTTGAAAGGAATATGACAGGATTTAATTTCTTGCTTTATTTTTTAATTGTAAAAGTTCATGATTTATTCATAGACATAAGAAGTAAATACTTAAAAAACAAACCTATTTCTCTTAAAGTAGATTATACACACTTATTAAAAGTTTTCAAATAAAGTCAATAGTTAATATAAACTAAGGCCACACATTGAAAGAGATTGTATTTATGAATTTACATAAGCCAATTACATTTTATTCCTAAGAACATGTACAAAACCTCAAAAGACAGGATTTATGCATCTGAGCTCAGAAATCTAATGCCCAGCAAGTGCTGATAAAAGAAACATGGCCTTTGATACAGAGTCTATTGAAATTAAGAAGTAATATAGAGGAAGTTATGATGGTCCCATATGCATTATTTTTATTTATTTATTTATTTATTTATTTTTTGCCATGGACTTCTTTAATGTAAAACCACAATGTAAAAATAGAACTTTAGTTCTATTGACTGGAATACAAACAGATAAATAATCTGCTTCAAAGGGAAAAAATACCTGAGGGGGGGGGGGGAATGGTATAACGTGTAAAGCAGGAAATGTAAATATCAGTTTAGTTCCTCATTGCCAACATGGCATTTATATCCCAGATGAGATTTCATAGTTGATCCATAATTTGCTTCAGCTGTTGGTTCTTCTGTTTGAGTTTTTTATTTACTTCAGCAATTTCTTGCCTCTCTTCACTAGCAAAACGAGGTGGGCCAGCCCGATCATCATTCTTTGAGCCATCTTCTTCCACATATGGAATGAGTTGCTCTACTGGAATGGGATCCATCCCTCCGCAGTTTTCATTGCATTTGTCATAGACCAGTCTCAGCTTCCGGAAGAGAATAGAAAGCTGGCGAAGGTGATCCTGGAGCTCTGCTAGCCGATCTTGGTATGTTCCAGTATGATACGTGACACCATTTGGGAGCTGCATGTTCCGCAGCAGCTGGAAGATCTCCATCGTGTGGTACACGACGTCCTGCACCTTCTCCTGCCCTATCTGGCACAGGGAGGCGTGCTGACTTCCCCCGTGGCCTGCAGCTCTGGAGCCTCTAAGCCCGCGCGGTTCAGGTAGTAACGAGTCACTGGATCTGGGATCATAGGCGTGTAATCCTCCAGCTGCTTCAGGAAGTCCAGCAGGTGTGTGCTGGACACCACGGGCTTCACGTCTCTATGGGACGAGCTCAGCAGCACATAAACCCTGTTGGACATGGCCAGCTCACGGCGGCGAAGCTCAAGCCATGGTTTGAAAACTGGGCATGGCCGGGGGCTTTTGGGGTTGCTTGAGTTTCCCAGGGCCTGCGAGGAAGACGGGTCAGCTTTCTCATCACTCTTCTTGCCCAATGCATGGAAACCCTGCAGAGACAGCAGAAAGTGCATCTGGAGGCCGCTGCGAGGCTCTTTGATGGCCTCTTGCGTCAGCTCAGGATGACTTCTCTTTCTCGTCATCTTGGGAATGGCTAGCTTCTCCTCTGCCTTCGTTGGGGTCCAAGCCCCGCCGCGTCCGCCCCACTGGCTCCTGTTCACCTTAATGACGTCGGCCAGAGACATGTTCACTTTGTGGGCCATGGCGGGCGCGGAATCGGCCTCGGATCGAGCCGGCGCGTAAGCATGCTGGGTCGTCACTTCCTGCATGGCGCCGGACCTGTTCCTGTGCGGGCACCAGATGTTGGGGTCCAGGCCCAGGGATTCCCAAAGTTGTGGAAGGAGTTGGCGAAGAAGTGACACTGAGACAGTGCATTCAGTTGATCAGCAGCTTAACCAGGTTCTAGCCAGATCTTTGCAAGATCTCTCCCCTGAAAGCTCCCTTGGAGAACGAGGACAACGACCACGACAATAAACCTAGGGCTGAGAAGCTCTGCAAAGCAGATTCTGCTTTCTTTTATAGCCCAAGAGCGTGGTGGGAGGAGCCAAATCAGCCGCCCGCCTGCT
This sequence comes from Myotis daubentonii, assembly GCF_963259705.1. Classification (NCBI taxonomy): domain Eukaryota; kingdom Metazoa; phylum Chordata; class Mammalia; order Chiroptera; family Vespertilionidae; genus Myotis; species Myotis daubentonii. Next base: position 315,027 of record NC_081844.1, read on the forward strand.
CCACCAATCAGCCACCCCCAGGACTGAAAGCATCACCGCTCCAGAACCAGTAGAGGGTGCCAACGGCCCGCCTAAGCAATTCCTCGGGCTTGGGGAGGACTTGGGAGTTGGGACAGGTGCCCAAGTAGGCCCGCAGGTTTCTGACTCCATGCCTTGCGGGCGGCATCGCCATTTTCTGGGTTGAATAGGGGACAATACATATTTACACAGGCTCGGGTGGACCCCGGACAAGCAACAAGGAAAAAAGCCACAGTAAATCTCCTAGACTTGGGTCACTCATTAGAAATCTTGATTGCAGAACTTGTGCTCCCGTGTGTGTGTGGGGGGGGGGGGCGAGGTGGAGGGGGAGGGTGTGGGTGTGGGTGTGCTTGTGCGTGTGCGCATCTGTGTGTGTAAATCCACAGTCACGCATGGACATTTCTTGATTTGAATGGTACGTCGGCATCCATGAGCACCCTTCAGCCCCTGCCTTCTTGCAGTCAGCGTGCCCCCTGCTTGTCCTTCCTGGCTCAAGTCAAGTCCAGGCACCTGGCTCTGGCTGCAGGATGGTGGCTTGCATTGGCGCTTCCCGACCAGCAGAGGACCGGTCTGACTCTTGGGCCATCTCCGAGTGACACGAAGCTGGCCAGGGTTACCCGAGAGGCCATCTCCTCAATGTAAGGAGAGGCTGTTTATTTTTCCTAAGTCAGGAGTCCAGGTCACCACACACCAAAGGTCTACAGGAGGCACACGAGAAACAAGTGAAAGGAATTCAAACATAGCACTACAGAAAGTCCTCAACATACAGGACAAGAGAGCAAGAAAATAAAAGAGAAACAGAGGACTCTAAAACTCAGAAAACCATAACACCGCAAGCACCCTTAACTGGCAAGAATCTCTTCAACTATAAATAGATGACAAGATCCAATTGAAAGACAAACGGAGCCCTGCTGGTGTGGCTCAGTAGGTGAGAAAGGTCGTGTCATGCAATGGAAAGCTGAGGTCTCCATTCTGGGTCAAGGGATTCCGGGTCAAGGGCACATACGTGGTTGGACATACCAGGTTCTATCTTTGCTCTGGGCAGCGTGCTTGTGGGAGGCAACCAATCCATGATTCTCTCACATCACTGTCTCTCTCTCTCTCTCTCTCTCTCTCTCTCTCTCTCCCTCTCCCTCCCTCTCTCTCCCTCTCTCTCTGTCTCATGTTCTCCTGAAAGTGGCTGAGATGCCTTGTATTCATTCCTCGAAGGGAGGGGTCGGGGGGTGAGGGGGGTGAGGGAGGGGGGAGACCGGAGACGCAAACACACCGAATGAAAGGTGCCTCGGAGGTCATGGGAGGCAGATGATGAGGTGGATGTGAATAAAATATATATGATTTTGTATATGAGCTCTGAGCCCAGGACGCCAGAGGTTACCAGCAGCTGGTGGAGGCATGCGAGGTGCTCCCCAGAGCCCCCAGACAGAAAGGGGTCCAGCTGGCACGTTGTTTTGTGACTCCTGGCATCTGGCCTCTCAGGGAATTCCTTTCCCTTCTTGTAAGCCACCTCTTTGATGGCAGTGGATGTGGCGACTCTAGGACATGAATAGGATGCCGTCCTTCAGATGTGCCCTATGACGTCTGTTTTTCAAAACCATTGAATCCAAAGAGGTCAGTTGTACTGTAGGTGTGATCAGAATCTCAGCTGAGCATCAAATATGATCCACAGGCCCGAGGCCCGAGTCACCCGGCAAAAAGCCACAGTGAATCTCCTCGATGCAGGTCACTTGGCGGAAATCTCGGTGCTGGACATGGTGCTACGTGTGTGTACCTCCATGTCCACGCAGGCGCACTGGGGGATTTCCACTGTGGGATGGCATCTGAGAGCACCCCTCTTCTCCCCCCGCCCCCTCCCCCATCCCGCCACACATACACACACACACACACGCACACACACACGCACACGCACACACACACACCTACCTGCCTTCTCGCAGACAGCGCCCCTGGCTGGACCTTGCCCCATACTTGGGAGGTCCAGACACCTGGGTCTGCCTTCCCCAAAGGAGGCTGCGGTAGGGGGTGGGGGTGGGGGTAGGGGTGGGGAGGAGACTTGCATTAGCGAAGCAGGACCAGTAGAGGGCGCCACTTTCCCACCAAAGCGATTCCAGGTCTTAGGTTGAAATTGGGAGATTGGGCAGGTGCCCAAGGAGGCCCGCAGGGCTCCCTCTCCATGTCTTGCAGAGGGGCATCACCGTTTTCTGGGTTGAAGTGGGAACAATACGGATGTAGACAGGCTCGGGTTTGGCCCAGGACAAGCCACAAGGAATAAAAGCCACAGTAAATCTCCTAGGCATCAGTCACTCAGAAGATATATTGTTAGCGGACCTAACAATATATCTTTTTTTTTTTTTTAGGTGATCATCATAGCCAGATTTTCTCTTTCATTGTCATCTAACATCTGTATTTATACTTTTATACTATTTGGTCCTCACCTGGGAAAACAACCTCTCTTCTCCTACCCAGGTTCCTCCCCCTATTGTCCTCTTACATCTGCATTTATCCTATTTGATCTTAACCCCATCCATTCCATTCCAAAGGCTAGGGCGTTTCTCATCTCTATTTCAAGGTTCCTTGAAACATTCCTGCAGGGATTGCCTCAAGCAGCCAGGGAGGATCGGCTTCCAACAAATTCCCCCATTTTTATTTTTTAAATGACAGAGCCTTGTTAGAAAAAAAGAGGGAGAAGAAAGGGAAGAAGGCAGTATCCTGACACAGCTCTTTCCTTCAGCTGCCCCTTTCCCTGTGGTCCAAGGTAGAAATGGGAAACAAGTCCTGTTTCATTGAGAGGGCAGTTGCTGTCAGCCAAGTCTCTGTTTTCTGGGTAAGATCTCAGCTGGACCAAGTCTCTTTCTGTTCCCGATCTGAGCTGGGCCAAATCTCTATCCGTTATCTGGGTCTCAATCTGGGCTGGACATAGGAAGCAAGAAGCATCCATGGGGGCAGGAGACCTTCCTCAGAAGGGGCAAGTATTCAAGCCCCTGCACCATTTGGGGGGGGGAGTGAGGATCTGTGCCTCACCTCTGTTGAACCCCAAGTTCTCTCCTACTGGCCCCCAACTGTGCCTGTCTTAGGTCGTCCCACCCTGTGGGGTCTTACCCGTCTTTGACTACCAGCCATCTCTGGGCCAAGTAGGGTGATGTGAGGTTCAGTTCTGTCTCCTTGGTAGCCTATGCCCCTGTGGCCTCCATGCCCAGCAACTGCCTTTGGATCCCCTCGCCTGCTGGCAGGGCCCCGGCATTGATCACATATCTTGGGGAACCCAGGTTTCTTCTCCAGAGAGGGCCCAGCTTACACCATTGGGCAAGAGACAGATCCATGGTACCAGCCACCGTGACCTCAGCATTAACAAAGAACTCAGGCAACAGCTGTAGGCAATTGGATAGTGAGAAGAGGGTCCCTCTTGACACAAGGGCAAGAGGGGCCAATACAGGACAAAGGAGAGTCCCAGGAGAGATCTTTGATTCTTAGGAATAATTTTAATATTTTTATTTTTGTTCTAATTTTTAAAAATATGCTTTTATTGGTTTTAGAGACAGAGATGAAGGGAGAGGGAGAGAAATATCAATCTGCTACCTCCTGCATTATCCCTATTGGGGATCAAGTCCACCACCCTGACATGTGCCCTGACCAGGAATCAAACTGGCTACCTCTGGGTGAATGGGACAATGCTCAACCAACTGAGCCACACTGGCCAGGGACAATTTGTGTTTCACTTTTAAAAATACTTTATGCACAAAATGCACACCATCATATAGTGCTGAAAGGATTAGAGGCAAAAAAAAAAAAAGGTTTCAGGCACTTAACCAGCTCTCTCATCAAGGTGGTTGTTTGTGGGTTGTTGTTTTTTAACACTTTAGCTGTTTCTTCTTCATTTACTGCATATTTCTAAATGAAATGTGTGTGTTAACATGCATTCATTCATTATTTTGTGACTTGTCATGTGAATTCGTACTCGGTGCCACACAGGGTTCTGGGAGCTGGAAATACAGATTAACACAATGATCAGAATCACTGCTCCTGAGCAGCTAGCTGGGGAAGGAGGGAAGCCCCGACAGACATATGTGCATGTGCTTAATATTACACAGTGGTTAGCGCTTTGGAGAAAACGGGCCCAGGACAAGTGCCTAGGGATCAGTGTGAGGGGAAGGTGGGTGTGTCAGATTGCAAAGGTCAAGGGAAGGCTTTCTCAGGAGACAACATTTACAACAGTTGTGTCACAAGGTCCCAGGCAGAGGGAGTGGCTGGTGCAGGGAAGGAAAGAGGTGGGGTGTTGAGCTGGCTGAGGGCTACTCCCGTCTCAGTCTCAGTACAGAGGGTAAGAACAGAGGTTGGACAGATGCCTAGAAGCCTAGAAATACAGAGCCTATGATCCAAGCTGAGATACTGGGGACTTTCTTGAGTGAGACGGGACAATTGAGCAGTTTTCAGCTGCAGAGTGGCATGTTCTAAAACTATGCTTTGTTAATTTTTTTGGAAAATAAACTTCAGTGGGGAATCCCCTCCGAGATTATTTCAACTCCAAGTGAGAGAGGAAGGCGGACTGGCTGGAGAGGGATGGGAGTCAGGAGTGTAAGAAGCAGGTTGGGGAAATATTTTTGTTGTTGTTGTTAATCCTCACCCAAGGATATTTTTCCACTGATTATTTTTTGAGAGAGAGTAGAAGGGGGAGAGACAGAGAGAGAGAAACATCAATAGCTTGTCTCCCACAGACACCCCAACCAGGGCTGGGGATTGAGCTTGCAACCAAGGTATGTGCCCTTGACTAGAATCAAACCCAGGACCCTGGAGTCCCCAAGGCGACGCTCTATCTACTGAGCCAAACTGGATAGGGGATGGTTGGAAAGATATTTTGAAACAGGACTTTGTAGTGTATTTGAAATAGGCTAACACTGAAAGAAATCAAGTAGGAATACTGTGTGAGGAAGGACATATTTCCATTTTATGATTTGTGGAAAACTGAGAGAGAAGCAATTGCTAGTTGGGGCCTATGGTTTCTCTATTTTTAAATATTTTTAGTGATTTGAGAGAGAGAGGAAGGGAAACGAAGAGAGAGATAGAAATATCAACATGGATCAGCTGCCTCCTGCTGGGATCGAGCACAAAACCTGGGCATGTGCCCTGACCAGGAATCAAACTGGTGACGTCCTGGTTCATGGGTTGATGCTCAACCACTGACCTACCTGGCCAGGCCTGTGGTTTTTCTCTTTAACATGACTTAGAAGATACATGTATATGGAAAGGTCACAATAGTCCAACCCATATAAGGAGTGAAATGGCTTCTGATGGTCCTTGATCTGTAAGACCTTTTTTCTTTTCAATCCTCATCCCAGGATATTTTTCCATTGATTTTTAGAGAGAATGGAAGAGGGAGGGAAAGACAAAGAGAAATATCGATGTGAGAGAAACACATTGACTGGCTGCCTCCTGCACACGCCCAGACCAGGAACCAGGCCGGGGAGAAGCATGCAACCAAGGAACATGCTCTTGATGGGAATCAAACCCAGGACCTTTCAGTCCACAGGCTGAGGCTCTATCCACTGATCCACACTGGCCAGGGCTGTAGAAAAGACTTTTGATATGGGGTCTCTGGATTTCTGAAGAAGAGTAGTGCAGACAAAGAAAAAGAAAAGTAGACTGTGAAGGAACACTTTGTGGGAGGCAGAGCTTGCACTGTCAACACAGTTAGAATGATTCCGGAGACAGGTCTTACCAGGAGACAGAGCATAAGGCACAGGCAGCCTTGCCCACACCTGCCCTGACCAAAACTTTCTCCTTCAGCAGAACCAAAGCCAGAGAACCACCCATGTCCCTCCTGCTCTGTGGCCTTCTCCAGTCAGACATTCCTCAGCCAACATGTGAAACGCAATCACCCCTCTGAGATTCTGCCAGGAGCACCTGCAGGAAAACACCTCCCGTCAGAGGAACCCGGCCCAGAGCCTCAGAATCAACAGCAGCAGCAACATACTGATCCACATGGCTGGAATGACAAAGCTGAAGGGCAAGAGGTCAAAGGGAGGTCCAAACCTTTGCTTAAAATGATCAGGCACAGGGGAACTTCAAGGGCCTCTTTCAAGCCTCCCAATGGACAAACAGGGAGCTCCAGTGAGCATGAGAGAATAATGGAGGAAGAGCCCAGCACAGGCCAGAATGTTAATCCAAAGAACACAGGCAAATTATTTGTGGGAGTAAGAATGTCAAAAATTGTAACAATCAAGCATGGAGGGTGTGCGCAAGGCTTCAATGATAAGTCACATATCGACACACACCAGAGGACACACTCAGGGGAGAAGCCCTATGTGTGCAGGGAGTGTGGGCGAGGCTTTACACAGAAGTCACATCTCATCAGACACCAGAGGACACTCTCAGAGGAGAAGCCCTATGTTTGCAGGGAGTGTAGGGGAGGCTTTAGACATAAGTCAACTCTAATCATACACCAGAGGACACACTCAGGGGAGAAGCCCTATGTGTGTAGGGAGTGTGGGCGAGGCTTTACAGATAAGTCAGATCTCATCAAACACCAGAGGACACACTCAGGGGAGAAGCCCTATGTTTGCAGGGAGTGTGGGCGAGGCTTTACACAGAAGTCCAATCTCATCAGACACCAGAGGACACTCTCAGGGGAGAAGCCCGGTGTTTGCAGGGAGGATGCATCCTGAGCCCTAAATCGCACCTCAACAGCCACGGGGCAAGTGTAGGCACCACATACCTCCTACCCCAGCTCTGAGGGGGCTTCAGAGGAAGCCTGCTGGCTCCTTTCCCTCCCCAAGAGTGTAATTAGTACAGAAGTAACTGGTCAAACATCCTCCACTTTCAAAAGGAGAGGCAATAGACAAACCGTTCCTTAAGTGCTATGGGGATGTCAACTCCAACGTCCCTCATGGTGTTTTTGGCCTCGTTTTAATAAAGTTTGTGTGCAGACACACCTGAAGCCTACATGCCTCATCCCCCTCATCACTGAAAGCAGAGTTCCAGGAGGGCCTCAGAGAACCCTCAGCCACAGACCTGAACCCGGGAAGGTAGGAATCTGGCATCAGTCCAGTGAGGTTCCTGCCAGGGAGAGGGATTGAGACAGACTCACCAGGAACACGAATAGGACCCCAACAACCCCTTTGCTTCTCCTGGCTCCTCCCCTGATTCCTCAGACCTCTGTAGCCTCAGAGGTGAAAGCCAGAGAGGGTGTGTGCAGGTGTGTGTGTGCATGCGTGTGTGTGTGTGTGTGTGTGTGTGCGCGCGCGCCCATGTGCCTGTGCACACACCTGTGCTGCCTCAGTCTGAGCACTGGTCGCCCTCTTCTTGCTGCCTCTGTAGCACTGGCATCTCGCCTGGGGCACAGCATGTGGGCGCCAGGTCTGTCCACAAGGGTTTGAGTCTCAGCTCTGCCCTCACAACTGTGTCCTAAGGCAAGACCCCCAAGGTCTCTGTGCCTCTTTCCAAGCTATAAAGCGGGAGGGTGACCAGGCTTCGGAGTGTCATTCAGAGTGGGGTCAGCACCGGCGCCTCTGGCTCAGGGTGGCTAAAACGTGCATCTCTCGGTGAACAGAGTCTGCCAGGCCTTGAGGTGGACAAGGGAGGCAGAGGGAGTGGGGCCCGGGAGCCAGTTCAAAGCTCAAGCAGCCCCACTGTTCTGCGTGGACTCAGCTGCCTGAGCAGGAGGCGTGGGGTCAGTCATGCGCCTCCCCCCGGCCACCCTCCCACTGAGCCTGGGCAGGCGGCACTGAGAGTGACCAGGACATGAGGCCCTCACCACCCAGCTGAGAGCTTCTGGGTGCACCTCACCTCACAGTGTGTACGAAGCCCACCTCGCAGCAGCTCCTGGTGCCTGGCCTTGTACCTGGGTCTGCGGGTCTAACCCTCACCTGACCCATCTGAAATCCTTAACCGCACGTTTCTTACGGGGAGTCTGATGGGCCATGGACCTGCGTGATCAGAGCCACCAGGCCGTGTTGGTCATTCCTGGCCACTGAGGCCAGGAGCACTGACCCTCATGGGCCCATGGGTGGGAGTCCAGCGAGGCTCCAGGAAACAGGTAAACAAGTGTCTGCCTGGGGAGGCGACGGGGCCACAGCAACCAGAGGTCCCGCTTTTCTTACAACAGAAAGGACGTTGATGCAGGGAGCAGGCACAAGCTGTGAGGACCCGTCAACCCTCAGCCCGAGGGACCTAGCACAGCACCTGTTTCTGGAGGAGGAACCCAAACCCACGATCTGGGACCATGACCTTCCCTCTTCCTCCTAGCTGGCATGGCTCAGTGCTTGAGCATCGACCTATGAACCAGGAGGTCAGGGTTCAATTCCTGGTCAGGGCACATGCTCGGGTTGTGGGCTTGATCCCCAGTGTGGGGCCTTCAAGAGGCAGCGGATCCATGATTCTCTGTCATCATGGATGTTCTCTCTCTCTCTCTCTCTCTCTCTCTCTCTCTCTCTCTCTCTCTCTCTCTCTCTCTTCCTCCCCCCTTCCTCTCCCTTTCTGTCTGAAATCAATAAAAAATATATTTCAAAAAATGATGGCATTTCTATGTGAAGAATGGGAACCTCATTTCCTACAATGACTGAGGGCTTGGGTGGGTGACCTGAAACTCTCAGAAGCAACCATTGAGCAACACCTTCATACTCGGGTTTTCCCACATCAACCCAATCCTGACACACCTCAGGACCAGGGGAAATCTGCCAGTTGGGATATTGTTTTCTGTGGGTCTCAGCTGACTCATGAGGAGCCAGCCCACAGTCATGGAGCTGTTGACACCCAAGCAGGGGCCCTGTGCACATTGGAAGGTGGGCTCTCTCGCTTAGGTCAGGAGGGGAAAACCCCCACCCCCAGCCACGCATTGAAACACCACACGTTTCCAAGTGGCTCAGCTCCTCTGGTGAGTATCTCTCAGGGGTTTAATGAAAGGTTTGCACAATCAAGTCCTCATTCACATTAAAAATGTTGGTGTCCCCGTGCCCAAACCTCCACATACAGGAAGGTTCTGGTTTGACTAGTCATGCCTTGATTTGTTGAATACATCTTTCCCAGGTGGCAATGATTAGCCTTTAACTTCATGCCCAGCTTTTTCTACCATTTGTTTCCATTTCCAGTGTGAGACATCTCACTTCCTTTGGAAGGAAATGGAAAATTCTCCAGGATGTGATGCTCCGCTGTTTGGGTGTAGATGTGCACACACGTTTTAAACTGAGATACTGTGAACATTCATGAACTGGAGTTCTCACGATGACTAAGGAAGACAAGTGGTGGGTGTTTTCAGTAAAATCTGATACCTTTTGGTGGGAGGATAGGAGCAGATTTGACAGTTTCCAGTTTTATTTTAAATCTGTTGTTCTTGATCTGAGACATAGAGAGACAGGGAGACAAAGCGAAACAATCAGGTGATGGGGGTGCCCTTACCAGGAATCAAGGGGACTTCTTGGTTCATAGGTCAACACTCAGTCATTGAGCCTCGCTTGCTGGGCTGTGTGTTGCTACTTGAATGACCCATTTCTACGAAGACAATGCAGCCCTGGCTGGGTAGGTTACATGCCAGGGGGATGAGAGCCTTTACCTTGCTGGTGTTCTCATGCTGCTTCGAGCATCAGGCCTGTTTCCATCATCACAGCAGGTGGGAGCTGTGGCATCAATACAAGTTTATTTCTACCTTCTGCCTATAGGTTCATAACAGAATGAAGGGAAAACCATGAAGGCTGTCTCAACAAGGGGACCAGTCATTTAGCAAACATTCTGCTTTGGTGACAACACATGACCCCCAACAGTTCCTTGGGCAGCGATACACAGTAATACTTACCAAGTTTCTAAACATTTGCCAAGTAAAACATTCACTCTTACAAAGTTTTTAACATGCTCACTTAATTACACTTAGGAAGGCAACTTTGTACGAGAAATGTCGTTTTCTAAAATAAAATGTGTGTATAATACAAATGTATAATACATCAAACAGATGACTGCTTGGCTCTGATTTATTTTTCATGCATACAATAACTATATAGAATAAGTTTGAGATCACTTTCCAAACAACTGATGTGTGAATGGATGTCCAGAGAGGTCTTGGGTCTTGGGCAGAGTCAACATGAAGTAGGTGCTGTCTGTGGAAATGGAATCCAGGGTTCTGGAGTCAAAAACCTCTGAGAAGGTAGATCTGGGAGGATAAAAGGAACCAGCACAGTGGTCACAGGTTCCCAGATGTCACCTCTCCAGGCCACTGCGGCCTCGATTATCTGTCTGTCCTTCGGTCTCTGTGTCCCTCGGTCTATGTGTCCCTCAGTCTGTGTGTCCCTCAGCCTGTATGTCCCTCGGTCACTGACACCGGGTGAGTCTGCTCCCATCTTCTCAGTGGGGGGTACTCTGGGAGCAGCGACACAACGCAGTAGAGGGGAGCACCTGCAGGACCCTCCTCTGTCCATTCCCCACCTCCTTCACCCTCGCTTTTCTCTGCTCCTCCCAGCCTCGCCCCGCCCCCAGAGCCTCGCCCCAACGTGGTGGCTTGGGAGACCCTGCAAGGACCGCGCTAGAATGGCCTCGTCGTGTTGTGTCAGGATCTTGCCAGCTGAGAGACACTCAGACAATTTATTTTAATCTTATAGACACATTCCGTGGAAAAATATCAGCGGAGCTGGATGCTCTGCTCATCATGGTGCCTTTCTTTAGGGGTATGCTGCTTTTTCACACCCTCCAAATCTTTTCCTTCTTTGCACGTTTTTCTTATTTATGTTTTGGTTAATTCTTACCAGTGGATATGTTTTTTACAGACAGAGGGAAGGAGGGAGGGAGGGAGGGAGGGAGGGAGGGAGGGAGGGAGGGAGGGAGGGAGGGAGGGGATAGAGAAGAAACAAAAAAGCAAACATGAATATGCAAGAGACACATGGATCTTTGGCTCCCACAAGAGCCCAGACCGGGGCAGGCAATGAAGCCTGCAACCCAGGTATGTGCTCTGGAACAGGAATGCCACCAGCAACCCTTCCCTGGGCATCGAAGGTCGAACCAGCGAACAACACTGGCCAGGGCCTATTCCTTCTGCTTAGCAGATGAGAACAAATGTCACTCTTTCTTCTGGCAGAAGGCAGCCAATCTATGATGATCACTCATCATTGATCTTTCTCTCTTCCTTTCTGAAATAGTAGAAATGTATATTTCTAAAAAAAAAAACCACTGGGGCCCTGGCCAGTGTGCCTCAGTGGGGAGAGTGTCAACCTGTGTATTGAAGGGTCCCTGGTTTGATTCCCGGTCAGGGCACATGCCCGGGTTGCGGGCTGGATCCCCAGTGGGGAGGGGGTGATACAGGAGGCAGCTGATCCATGATTCTCTCTCATCATTGATGTTTCCATCTCTCTCCCTTTCCCTTCATCTCTGAAATCAATAAAAATATATTTTTTTAAAAAAACACACTGAGTTTCAATACAAAAGTTTAAATTGAATTTTTTTTCGCGCTACTAACATGTTCCCATGATACCCTGCATCTGGAGGTGCCATCAACAATGACAGCCTCCCTGGTACTGATTGCATCAATCATGGCAGCCGCAAGGGTACTGGCTGCCTCAGTAATGCCCTACAGAGGCCGCTGAGTCTAGTGGGAATAACACGTTCTCACGATACCCCTGCACCTCGCTGGACAGACTGCTGCCTCCATAATACTGTCATCCAAGGGACTGCCTGCCACAATCAGAGCGGCCACCGGGTTACTGGCTGCCTCAGGAAAGGTGACCTGTCCGGTTCTGGCTGCCTTGGTAACGGCGACCTCCCCAGGACTAACGGCTTCAATAATGGCAGCCTCTAGGTTACGGACTTAATTAATGAACGCACAGCTTCCCCATGTCAGTGCAGCAGCCAAGGCCTCCCTTTGCAGGGCTGGGACAGGAAGGGGTGCAAAAGCCAGACCCGTGACTTCAGTCTATCCAGGGAAGGGATAATTGCACCCTGGACAGCCTCGATGATTTTGTAGGGTTTTCTGTGGGTTTTGTTTGTTTGTGGGTTTTTGGGTAGAATTTTTCATCAAATTCACAGGACATTACCTAACATTTCAGCACCACGGACAGAGGCACAAGTTGTTATTCTTTGAATGGCCACAAGAGGGACGCAGAGGATCGTTTTTGCAAAGGAATTTGCTGACAGCTTCCTTTAAGGCAGTGGTTCTCAACCTTCCTAATGCCGTGACCCTTTAATACAGTTCCTCATGTTGTGCTGACCCCCAACCATAAAATTATTTTCGTGGCTAATTCATCACTGTAATGTCGCTACTGTTATGGATCGTCATGTAAATATCTGATATGCAGGATGTATTTTCATTGTTACAAACTGAACATAATTAAAGCGTAGTGATGCATCACAAAAACAATATGTAATTATATATGTGTTTTTTCGATGGTCTTAAGCTACCCCTGTGAAAGGGTCGTTCGACCCCCAAAGGGGTCGCAACCCACAGGTTGAGAACCCCTGGTCTAGTGGGAATCCCTGTTTCCCAGAAGGCAATTCCCAGCCTACCGCCTGGTCCTCTCGCTAAGGAAGCCAACACATGCGCCTGGAAGACAGTCCGGGACCTAAATACCGTCTGGAGGAACAGAGACTCGGTCAGGAGGCAGGAAGGACGCGTCACCCCAACACCTACCCGGGCTGGGGGCTCTGGGCTCCTGGGGTCCCTCCGCGAAACCGCAGGAATCCGAGCCCTGGATACCGTCCAGTTGAGCCTGGCTGAAAGCTTATTGATGGACACTCGCAGGACCCAGGGCAGCCAATCACCACGGGGGTTGGGAGCGCGGGGCGGGCTCTTTCCACAGGATTCTGCCCTTGACTGGCAGGAAGGCTCCACTCTGCGACCCGCCCTTTCCGCGTTTCTGACCGCCCATTGGTGAGCAGGGCCCCGTGACCGCAGCACTGATTGGCGGCTGCCGCTGCGCTCTGGGTGCGGGAAATCCCCCATGCCCCGCCTCACACCTCCTGAGGGCGGGAGCGCGAGGCCCGGAGCATGCGGGTTTGAGGGGACCTCAGCCAGGTGCACAGCGCGGCCTGGAGACGGACAGGAAAACGGGGGCCTCGCGTGGGAACCCCTTTGCCTCCGGCCTTCAACCCCCAGCCGAAGACCCGGGGTGTCCTCCCGAGAGGCACCCACTCTGTCATCCTCCAGGGACCCCAAGTCAGCTAACCCGGAGGACCCCCGGGCTCCACGCCCAGAGGAACACTCAATCTCCCAAAGTTCAGACCCAGCACATCCCTAGCCCAGGCTCCCTAACCACGGCACCCCAGAAAGACCGCATCCCCAACTCTGACACCTGAAACCCTGGAGCCTGTCCCTGAGACCCCAAATCTCTGCGCAGGAGCCCAAATCCTCTCACCCGAGCTCCCCAAGGTTCCTGGCCAGAAAGACCCGAATCCTACATCTTGCCCGCGGGGCCAGTCTCCTCAGCCAGCGATGTCTCTGCCCCTTGAGGTGCCTCCTCCCGCGTGCATTGCTCCGGGATCGCGGGTGATATTCCCGAACCCGGTTCCTCCCGGCACAGCCCCCACCATTCCTCAGGGCGCCTCCACCCCCACCCCCAGGGCCCCCAGTTCCCCCACTGCGCCCCTCAGTTTCCCCCTGACCGCGCCCCTCAGTCTCCAAATGGGGAAATGAGTACACCTTGACTTAAGAATTTTTGGGGAAAATGAGTGCATGCTGGGAACAGTGCCCATAGTCAACATCTGCGCTTTTCTCTGAGAAGATGGGGGCCTGATCTGAAAGGCACAGGCAGAGAGTGCTGAACCCATCCATCAGTTCTTAAATCAAGATGTTTAAATTATGTTATTTTTTCATTAAGTATAAGTGAATATGTCCATACAGAGAATATATTTGCTAAGTGTGAACAATTTACACACTCAACACATTCTAAAGTTATTTCTCTGTGACACAAGCTATGATACGTTAAAATGGTGTCGATAGACTTTTTACTAACTTGGACATAGACAATTTGGCCCTCATGTGAGTACACACAGGCATTTAAAAGACATGAACATTTTGGTTTCATACTTTAATAGTTTGTACGTTTTTGTTTTTATTTCTGAATTTACCACGTACTTTATTGTTTAAAAACTTTTAATATGGGTTGTATTTTTATCCTTTCCCTTAGGTCTGGAAGATACTTCTTCCCAGAATAAATATTTCAAAGGGATCCAATAGTTAGACTTTTCAATATACTTTTATTTGTATTTAACTTGATTAATAAATGACTTTTTAAATGTGAAAAAATAATATGCCTTCATTGTCATTAAAACTTATTATGTATGCACAAACCCACAAAGTCATTTTTCTTTTTTTAAAAAAAATTTAAATTAAATCTTTATAGTTCAGATTTTTTTTAAAAAAATGGTGAATTCTGACCAGAAACAACTCTTATTTGGTCTGCAGTGGCGTCAACATGAAAAGCATCAGATTAATTCATGACAAAATTTAAAAGATCTATCCCAAATCTACTTCAAGATAAAACCTTTCCAGATACTTTAGAAAAGCACTTAGTCCTACAGGATGCAGTGATCAAGGCCTCATTTTCAGACCATGAATACCTTATGGTAAAAGTTGGAAACATGACTTGTCATTTCTCACAGTCTTCAGTTTTCGGAGTTGTTAACGATTGCTCATGCTTGATGACTTTCAACCACTTTCTGGCAATTGCTGATACACTCCGATCTTGTGTGCATCTGCTTGATGCTGCCTGGTTGAGGACATGCTACAACAATGGCCTTCTAGCTTGGCCGACAAGATTAAATTATTTCTTGCTGCTATGGATGAGGCTGCAAAAAAACTTTCGCATGATACTTAATTTGATGCTATGAAATCCCTTTATCTTAATCTATTGGCAAAGTCTTACAATTTCACAAGGAAGCAATAGCGTCTTCGTTTCACAATGTTACCTTCCAGGCAGTTTCTGTGTTACCTTCGCAATTACTAAATATGCTCTCAGATTTGTCAACCTCTGGTGCTGAAAACAGCTCAAGTGCCATTTGAGGATAAAAGTGTTTTTTCTTTCCAGGAATAGATATTTCTTCTGGAAGCAAACAATAATTCACAAGAATGAGGCAAGAAATATCTGACTCTTCCTTACTAGGAGAAGTTGGAAAGGAAGTTCTCCATGCCTCTCCGGCAGAATACATCCAAGGACATGTAAAGAAACATGTGATGTGGCCTCCTGTGAGAAGGAATTGGCCATGAGCAGAAGCTCAGAGAGCCCAGCGCAAAAATGCAGCTATCAAATCTTTCTGGACTGCCAGGCATAGAGATCCACTTGTTTCCAAGTCTAGCACTCTTCAGGTCATCAGAGATGATGAGGTTGAGGAGGGCAGTTTCTGCATCCAGAATCACATTAACTGCAGAGAGAATTAGAATACCTAGCGGGGAGTCAATGGGAAACATCCCCTCAGGTTCACCCCACCTCCAAAAAACATGGACAGAAATCCATCAGGCCAAGACCACTCGCCTTGATCTGGCACTTACCGGCATGTGCCTGAGCATCAATCAGTTCTGGAACTACAGAGAAAAAAGAGATGAGGGGGGAAATCTTGAGCATTCCCATTCAGAGGGCTAAGTCTACCTGGATCCCCACAACAAGGAAAGACAAGAACCCATATGCTCAGGACCTGACTCCTCTGCTTGGCTATAACCCCATTCCTCCCAGGCACCAGGGCCTCTCTGGTCTGATGGGTTGATCCAGTGAAAGGAGTTTCCCACAGAACCTGTGAGGGCCTGTTAGGACCTTTCTCTTGCCTCTGTTGGAGGCTGAAGGCAGAGTCAGAAGACTATGAGAGATGGAGAAGGGATGCCTGGGGGCTCTGGGCTACATGGATCTCTGGGAGGAAGGGAGCAGCACCTTCTATCTTCCCCCAAGCCCACCTACCTAAGAAATGCTTCATGCTCTTCTCCACAAACTCTGATTTCTGGTGGAGCAGATGGATCTTCTCTTTCACCACTAGAGGGGTGGCCCATGGCTCAGGGACAGTCACTGTCTTGACTCTAGAGATAAAAGACTATTGTCCAGAGAGGGCTGGAGTGTGGAGTGGACCAAGCTCACATAAAATGGAGGGAGGTGCAGCCTCCACAGGGCACACCCAGCCCCGCCTGGGCTTTGCAAAAAAAAAATTCCTCCCTGGACTTCAAGTTTTAAACATTGGTCCTAACTTCTACCATGAATTTGCATCACCTGGGGAGTTTTTATTTTTTTAAAATCTATTTTTATGTATTTCAGAGAGGAAGGGAGAGGGAGAGAGAGATGGAAACATCAATGATGAGAGAGAATCATTGATCAGCTGCCCACAACCTGGGCATATACCCTGACCGGGAATTGAACCATGACCTCCTGGTTCATAGGTCAACACTCAACCACTGAGCCAAGCCAGCCAAGCTCACCTGGGGATTTTTTAAAAGCACTGATGTTAAAACCATGAGTTTTAATAATAGCCTTAAAATGCTTCTGATATTTAAATGCTCAGCCCAGAATTATCTATGTCAAATTAATTATACTTCCTCAGTCATTTTCTTTCTATTTAAATAAAATGATAATAGAGGAGGGAAAAAAAACACACACAATGAAATACTACTCCACACCCATTAGTATGGCTGTTGTTAAAAAAAAATAGCCCTGGCCAGGTAGCTCAGTTGGCTAAAGTGTCATCCCAATATACTAAGGTTGTGGGTTTGATCCTTGGTCAGGGCATGTACAAAAATCAACCAAGGTATACATACATAAGTGGAACAACAAATCAATGTTTCTCTCTCCCCTTTGCTGCCTCTCTAAAATCAATCAATAAAAACAATTTAAAAAGAAAAAAGAGGGGGCAGGGCTCCCTCCCTAAGAACTGGGAGCTCGCCACAGCGGGCAGGCCTCGGGGTTTGGGGAAGAACAGGCTGTAGACTAGAGGCACTGAGCCACCGATGGGTTGTCCTAAACTGCAGTTTCACTGGTTCCCTGAGAGAACAAAGTGCCCCCCATACAACCTGGCTCACTGAAGTCAGGATGCCCTCCTGAAAGGCCCTTGCCCTCCCCTCCTGACTCCACACGTCCACCACCTCTCCTCTGAAAGGCCGCCCCCCAGCACCGGTCCCTGTCTCCTCAGTCACAGCACTCAGCACGGCCCACAGCAGGTGCTGGCGTGGCCCTGCAGGCCCGGGAACCATGCAGGCTCCAGTGAGGGGCCCCACAGACAAATGCCACTCCCACTCCAAGTCCCGGTGGGGTCTGGGTGGCTTTAAAAACTCCTCTCAGCCTTTCCTGCAATTGGAGCCAAGTGTCCAGAAGAGCAGGAGACTGCTGTCTGCTCCTGAAATAGCCCATTAACCTAAAGAGGGAGGGAGCCCCAACAGTCCTTTAACCAACGAGGGGGGCTAAAAATAGCCCTTTCCGTGGGAGAGGTCGGGACACAGACTGAACGGTCTGGGAAGCAACTGGGGAGGGTTCCAAACTTGAGCATCTCACGGCTGCCCAACCTGGCCGCCACCTACTGGACTGGGGCATCAGCCCGGTGGGGTCACAGCATGAGCTGTGGGCTCAGCCTCTGTGGTCTCCATGTGGAAGGGCCTGGATGGCTGGTCCCCTCCTGCTGACCTTTAGTCAAAGCAGCACTTACTGAAGCTCCCAAAATCCTCCTGTCATTGCCTCCCCACCCTCTGTCATCTCCTCCCTCTCACCACTGAGAAAATGGAGGCGTGAAGCAATTAGGTGATGATTAAGTCAGGCACCCAAGTCCATGTCATTGACAGGACAGACCCGGGCTCCACAGCCTGATTCCAGTGTGCACAGGTGGACTAGCCACAGCTCAGGTGTCCCCTCTGGGAGCCCTCCCTGGGCCCACCTGCCTTGTGCTCTGGTCCTGAGCGCCTGGAGAGAAACAGGCTCAGACACATATGCCCACCATCACCTCCTCCCTTTGGGGCTCTGAGACTCGGCTCCTCCCTGACCTGGGAATGCTGCTTGGCCCTGTTTTAGCTGCTGCCCCTCCCACACCTGGCTTCCCACTCTGCCAGGTCTCTGCTGAAGGGCACCTGGAGAGGCAGTCCTGTACCCTTCACCTGCCTCAGCTGTGCCGAGAACAAAGGAGACCGCCCTCCACCTGCCTCTTCTGGCACCAAAGGGACAAAGGCTTGTTCTAATCTTCCTTAGGCCACTTGCTGTCCAGCCAGCCATCTGCTGTCAGCCAAGGTCAAGCCTTTGTGCCAGCCAGGAGCACGTGGAAAGCTGGGACTGAGACCCCACAACCTGGGGCATTTCACCATGGCATTTATAGCATCTAATTCCTCTCATGTGCCACTTTACAGCTGTGTCCCTGCCCCTCACCTTTCCGGGAAGGCACTGGAGACAAATCTGAATGTCTCTGGAGCCCCACCTCTTGTCACCCTGGTGGCTCAGCTGGTCTCAAGATGGCCCAACCAGAGAGCAGGCTGACGCCAGCCAGCCCTGGGCTCCCTTGCTAACACAGCTGCAGGCCAGGATGCTGGTCTAGTCACATGGCTCATAGGTGCTCGGGACTTCCACCCCAGAATGCACACTGCATCCCAGAACGAAGCCTGGCCCTATGCAGGGCCCCTCCTGCTGGAACTGGAACATCCACGCCGTCCTAGGGCAGGATTAGGAGGACTGGGGACCATGTGGCGTCCCCTCACAAACCCTGCTTTCTGTCTACACACCAATGGTGTGCGCCATGACCTCTGCCATCAGCATCTAACACCTTTAGGCTCCACTGGCTTCAACTACAAACCACAAAGTTCACCCAAAGCCACCCTCCAGAGAGAAGTCCACTTACGCCAATGGTAAACTTGAATTTGAATGGTGTCCCCTCAAAGAAGGCGGCACAGTTGTCACCAGCCAGTATGGCCTGGTCTGCTTGATGTCCATGCTGTTGATGACTTTGTTGTGTCCTGTGATCTCGCCCACAGAAGAGCCACTGTCCCACAGGAAGACGGCTCCAAACATTTATCCAATGAGAGAAGCCACAGGAAAAATAATCATTCCTGTGAAGCTGGATGAGACACGGGAAGCTGAATGTCCAATTCAGCCTCGGCTCATGATCATGCTTCACACTCCCATCCACACTCCCATCCAAATCACACACTGATGACACTGCGAATTGGGCTCTACACAGTATTTGTCGAAAGCATGGAGACCACATGTCTGCGGAAGGGGCTGGAGGTCCGTGCTTGTGTGGCCCAGGACCAGCAAGCCTCCCTGAGAAAGCATCGGCGAGGGGACCAGTTTTATGGTTTATTTCTTTACTGGGCAGGACCACAAAATACACCTGCCATCCCCTCCGAGTGGAAATGATGCCTTGCTTTTGGCTGGCATTCTGTGAAAACGTATTGTTTTGGTTACTATTTGCAATCTAATGAAAAAGAAATTGTTAAGACCAACAAGAATGATTTGAAAGCCCAGCTGGTGTGGTTCAGTGCTTGAGCATCGACCCACGCACCAAGAGGCTGCTGGTTCAATTCCTGGTCAGGGCACATGCACGAGTTGCATACAGGTGTGCAGGAGCAGCTGATCGATGATTCGCTCTCATTGATATTTCTACCTCTCTCTTCTTCTCCCTGCCTCTGTCACTCAAATCAATAAAAAAGTGCATACACACACACACACACACACATACATACACACACATATACATACACTAGAGGCCAGGTGCACAAAAATTTGTGCACTGGAGGGGGCGTTCCTCAACCCAACTTGCCCCCTATCACATACTGGGAGCCCTCAGGGGATGTCCTACTCCCTGCTCCCTGCTCCCCTTGGGGAGCCGGCCTAAGCCACAGTCTGGCCTCCCTTTTTGGGAGGCAACCGGACTGGTCATGGGAAGGCATCAGCCCCATCACCCCACTGCTGCAACTACTGCCAGTCACCGCAGCCACCAAGGTGTTTTCATCAACACGGACTCCAGTCCCTTCACCATGAAAAAATGACAACTTTCTTTAGGCATTTTCAAGATGTGTCTTTCATAGGCTATGACATTTCTTTATTATATTTTTTATCCTCACCTGAGGATATGTTTCCATTGATTTTTAGAGAACGTGGAAGAGAAAGTGAAAGACAGAGAGTAACATCAAAGTGAGAGGAACACTTTGATTGGTTGCCTCCTGCATGAACCCTGACCTGGGAGTCCTGACTTCAGTGGGCTTCTCTCCAGGCCAGGGAGAAGCCTGCAACTTAGGTACATGCCCTTAGTCAGAATTGAACCCAGACCCAGCAGTGGGCAGGCTGAGGCATTATCCACTGAGGAAAACCAGCTAGGACAGGATATGACATTTCTTAACCCTCTAGCAGTGGACCTTCCTTTTTTTCTACAGGAGTGTGGTAAAAAACCTTAGATCACCTATTTGGATTCTTATTACCCAAGTTACTGGTGAGAATATTACCAGTGGCATACAGGGAGCTAAGCCAATGAGCCATCTGAAAAGGTGTTTCCTCTGTAGTTCACACCAATTGCCAGCTTGGCCCCTGCCCAGGCCTAAAGCCTCTGGCAGAGTAATTTAGACCTGGGCAGGGGACCTCCAGCTCCCTCAATTGTTGGCTCAGCCACTGCTCCCCATGATCGCTAGCTCTGCCCCTCTCCCCGCCATCGCCAGCTCCCTCCCTGCTCCCCGCAATCGCTAGCTCTGCCCCTGCACAGGCCAAATGCCTCTGGCCAAGGCCTTACGCCTGGGCAGGGGACCCCCAGCTCCCACCATCGCTGGCTCCTCCCCTGCTACCCCCAATTGCTGGAACTGCCCCTGCCCAGACCTAACACCTCTGCTGGGGCATTAGGCCTGGGCAGGGGACCCCCAGCTCCCACCTTGGTTGGCTCCCGCCCTGCTACTCATGATCCCTGGCACCGCCCCTGCCCAGATCTAACACCTCTGGCCAAGAAGTTAGGCCTGGGCAGGGGACCCCCAGCTCCGCTCAATCGCTGACTCCGCCCTTGCTCCCATCAGGCCTGGGCAGGGGACCCACAGCTTCCCATGATCGCTGACTCTGCCCCTGCTCCCCGAGATGGCTGGTTCCACCCCTGCCCAGGCCTAATGCCTCTGACCGAGGCGTTAGGCCTAGGCAGGGGACACCCAGCTCCCCACGACCTCCTGCTCTGCCCCTGCCTAGGCCTAATGCCTCTGGCAGAAACATTAGGCATGGACAGGGGACCTCCAGCTCCCCCGCCCATCGCTGACTCCACCCCTGCTCCCCGCGATGGCCGGCTCCACCCCTGCCCAGGCTAATGCCTCTGGCCAAGGCATTAGGCCTGGGCATAGGAGCCCCAGCTCCCACCATCGCAGGCTCTGCCGCTACATAGACCTAATACCTCTGGCCAAGGTGTTAGGCCTGAGCAGGGTACCCTCAGCTCCCTATGATCGCTGACTCTGCCCCTGCTTGCGATGGCTGGCTCTGCCCATGCCCAGGCTTAAAGCCTCTGACCGAGGCATTAGGCCTGGGCAGGGGACCCCCAGCTCCTCAGGATCTCCTGCTCCACCCCTGCCTAAGCCTAACGCCTATGGCAGAAGCATTAGGCATGGACAGGGGACCCCCAGCTCCCCCCGATCGCTGACTCCGCCCCTGCTCCCAGCGATGGCTGGTCCCGCCCCTGCCCCAGCCTAAAATGCCTCTGGCCAAGGTGTTAGGCCTGGGCAGGGGACCCCCAGCTGCCCATGATCGCTGACTCCACCCCTGCTCGCTGACTCTGCCCCTGCTCTCTGCGATTGCTTTCTCCGCACCTGCCCAGGCCAAATGCCTCTGACCTAGGTGTTAGGGCTCGGCAGGGGATCCCCAGCTCCCATTGCCAGCTTTGCCCCTGCTTCCTGCGATCACTGGCTGGGGGCGGGCAAAGGCACCTGGTTCTCTGATCAGGGGGCAGGGCTGCCTCCTCGGTTTCCAATCACCACCAGCAGCAGGCGGCTTCTTCTGTCCTTCCCTTCGCCTCCCAGCATTGCGCCTACATATGCAAAATAACCACCATCTTTGTTGCCCTGATTAGCCAATGGGAAGGGTAGTGAAGTATACGGTTAATTACCATGTTTGTCTATTATTAGATAGGATTTATTAGATTATAAATAAATAAATAAAGAATGACCTGAAACTCTATGGAAGAATTGATACCTACCGCATACACATTACAAAGAGGCTCCCAATAAGGCAGACAGGCATATGCCTGCCAAGTTCAAGTCCTGGAGGGCAGCCATAGCACCCCAGAGGAAACCCTGAGTGCACTTGGAATAAGAAAACCAGGGTTCATCTCTGGTCACTAGACCTGGGAGTGCAGCAGCCACTGAGGGCCACCTACTCAGTGTCACTCACCCTGTCTTCCTTAGTGAGGGGACCTGGGGTGATGTGCCCAGCTGGGAAATGTCAGCCTCCCTGGCAGCTGCTGGGCGGGACCCAATCCTGCTCTGTGAGAGCTGTATCTCTTTCACTGCCTCCCTTTGCCGCTTCCTGGCTGGAAGGTGAGCATAATGGTGGCAGGAGTTCTAGGACTCCAGAGACATACAGACAGAAGGTGCCTGGGCCCTGAGACAAACCCCGAGGAGCTCACCCACTGTTACCTATCACTGAAGCCCACCCCGAAGGAGCCAGTGGCCCGTGCTGCTCACACCTCTGTGAGGAGGCTCAGAGCCTGGCACCTAGGGGGACTGGACACACACTCATCCCAGCTGGCACACTGAAGTCACCGCACCCCTCCCACAGGGACACTCGGAAAGAAGATCAGGGGACATGGAGGGGAGAGCCAAGGCCAGACTCACTTCTCCCTTCCCCGACCACAGCGATCCTCTTACTGTCTTCCGTCCAAGCAATGTCCTTGATCTTCCCAGCGAAAGGCTGGTACTCGTACTTCAGGAGGTGCTCCTTCTGCATGGTGTCACAGATTCGCAGCTTCCCCGACACATCTGCGGACATAATGGGTGGCGGGAGCCCCAGTCACCATGGGTCCAGGGCTGCAGAGCTGTGCAGCCTGGGGGCAGAGGCCTCCCTGCAGTTGGCCAAGGCCGCCTGTGAGGAGGGGTGTGGTGTAGGTCAATGACCCTGGCCACTCGCTGACCAGCGCCTGCTGCCTTCACGAGGCCCACTGCTGGGTGTGTGCCCCTCACCAGATTCCGGGATCACCACATTCCAATAGGTAACAGGAAGCCCAGGCACCATCGCAGCCTCGCTTTATGACCATCTTTCTTTACTTTGTAGGGGACCTAAATGGCACACAAGCTTCAGTCACTAACTTCCTCAACACTGGGGACCGGAAGTTCTTCCAGGGTACATGGTGTGTATACCAGTGACACCTGCCTCTCTCCTACATGGCCCTGAGTTACTAACAGAATCAAGGCACACAGCTGGGCAGCCGGGTGTGTGCCAGGCATGCATGGTGGCCCCCATTGGGGGGTCTGTGGACCCCACTCCCTTGAAGCCCCACTGCACCTCAGGCAGTCAGCAGCCTCACTCATCACAGCACATCCCAACCCCATGACTCAGCTGCAGTGAGTAAGCCTCATGGGAGGTGCACAGGGTGGGTGTGGGAAGGAGTGGTACTACAGACAAAACAGAGTGCCAGGCCTCAGAGCATCTGCCTCGGATCAGTGATAGAGTAGCAGCCCCTCCATCCCTGCCACGAGTCAGCCACCACATTCCAAGCACCAACCCCCACACGCCCCTCCCGCAGGAGCACTGAATTCCCATTCGCAGGAAAAATGGAGGCCTTGATGCTAAGACTGGAGGCCCAACTCCTCAGCTTGGAGGGGTCTGGGGAGCCCTCCCAGCAGGTGAGCGGACGGTGTGTTCCCAGGACACACTTCAGCACCTCACTAACTGGACAGCAGTTATGTGAGAACTTTGGTCCCCTTCAGGTGGGCCCCAGGGGAGAGAGAGCCACAACACCCCAGATGCAGCCCTGCCCTGGGCAACTCCGCAGCCCGCAAACACCTATGACCTTGCCACCTCAGGGGGAAGGGCCAGCGGGAGGGCTTCCCGAACATACAGAGTAGACAGGCATAAAGTCTCACCAAACCAGCCCTCAGCACACCAGAGGCTCTCGTTAGATGGTCACAACTACTCAGTGAGTGAGCTAAGGTTCCACAGGAGGCCCCACACTTGAGAGCAAACATCTGGCATCTAGTCCAGCTGTGGGACAGAGAGGAGACACAAGTTCCGCTATCAAGATTTGTAATGAGTGACCCACGCCTAGAAGATTTACTGTGGCTTCTTTCCTTGTGGCTCGTCCCAGGCCCACCCGAGCCTTTCTAAATATGTATTGTCGCCTCTTCAACCCAGAAGACAGCGATGCCGCCCCGGGAGGCGTGGAGATGGAGCCCTGCGAGCCCCCTTGGGCATCTGCCCCATCTGCCAAGTCCTCCCCAAGCCCCGGAACCGCTTCGGCGGGCCAGTGGCTCCCTCTACTGGTCCTGGGGCGCCAATGCAAGCCTCCTCCCCACCCCACACCTGCACCCCCTTCTGCAACTTCCTCTGGGGAAGGCAGAGCCGGGTGTCGGGACCTCCCAGGTGTGGGTGGACCCGAGGGGTCGGGAAGGTCCAGCCGGGGGCGCTGTCTGCGAGAAGGCAGGTGGCCTCTGGCGTCCTGGGCTGGGAGCTAATATACAAGACCATACACGAATTCTTCACATCAACTTCAGCCTCTGCCTCCCATGACCTCCAATGTCGCGGCCAAGGGTAAACTGAGTGGGGGGAGGGGGGAGG
Organism: Myotis daubentonii; assembly: GCF_963259705.1. NCBI lineage: Eukaryota > Metazoa > Chordata > Mammalia > Chiroptera > Vespertilionidae > Myotis > Myotis daubentonii. The sequence continues at coordinate 339,683 of NC_081844.1, forward strand.
GGGGGAAGGGTTAAGGAAAGACAGACAAGAGAATGAAAGCTGGGCCTCGGTGGGACGCTGCTCCCTGCTGAGGAGATGGCACCAGCACCCACAAGCCGTTTCTTTATTTTATAGCAGATGCCACGAGGCAAAGTAGGGGCGTGATCACGTTGTTTACAGCATTCTCATGAGTTCCAACCTCACTCAACTACATGCCCCTGAACTCTAGCACAAGGCACGTGCGGCCCCGTGTTCGCACCATAGGCGCAAGCTTACCACCACAGCTGTTGGCTATAATTGTGCTGGGAGGGCCCTGCCCTCCAGCTGGGACTTGCACATGGCAGTGAGAGGACCCTGTCCTTTCATTAGTCCTAGGCTTGAACCTGGCCAAAACACTGTAGCGGCGCCCCATACTCCAAAGCCAGCTGGTGTGTCTGCGTCTCGGGTCTCCCCCATCCCGCCTCCCCCCGCCCCTTCCCTTCCAGGAATGAATAGCAGGCGTAGCCACGTTCAGGAGAACCTTTCCTTGAGGTCCTTTTGGTGAATGCCACCTGAAGGGGCGTGCCGTGCGCGGGCGTAGCCTGGGGCATGAGCGCCCCCAGCCTAAACTTGATGCTTAACCGGTGACGCTTCAGTCCTGGGGGCCGCCGATTGGTGGAGCGAGCGGCTGATTTGGCTCCTCCCACCACGCTCTGGGGCTATAAAAAAAGGGGGCCTTCCTTCTGTGCAAACCTTCTCAGCACTGGGACCGTCTTAGTCGTCTTCTGAGTCGTCGTCATGGTGTCCTCCTCCTCCTCCTCGTCATAGTTCTCCAAGGGAGCTTTCAGGGGATAGATCTCAAGAAGACCCGGGGGTGCGTGGCTTGACTCTAGGGCGGACCCACATAGCTATAAAACCCTGCGGATGGACGGCGGCCTACTCTGTGGTGGCTGTTAAGCGTGGAGGCATGGAGGAGACGGAGGAGTGCGCTTGCCTCTGTGCCGGGGGCTCTACGCGGGGATGGGAGTGTCCTCAGAAGCGCCAGCGCCCAGCAGAGATGGCAGCGGCCAATGGCAAGCGCTGTCTTCAGGAGTGCCAGGGCACAGCTGAGATGGCAGCCGCCAAACGGAGGCGGTGTCTTCAGGAGTTCCAGGACCCAGCTGAGAAGGCAGAGGCCAATGGCAAGCCGGCCCCGGCCCCGGCCCTGGCAGAGAAGCACCTCCAGGTGGCCGCGGCCACACCCTTCTGTGCAGGGAGTGGAGGAATGGCGAGCCCCATGCCGCCCCAGCACTGCTCCCTGCAGGACCTGCAGGTGGAGTTGCTGGTGGAGATCTTCGCCTCGCTCCCCGGCACCGTCCTGGCCAGCCTGGCCCAGGCCTGCACCAAATTCTGCCACATCCTGCGCACCGACAGCATCTGGAGACAGCGCTGCCGGGAGGAGTATGGCGTTCGTGAAAACTTGCAGAACCTGGAGATGATCGGTATGTCTTATCGAGAGGTCTACACCAAGATCTTCCCATACAGACACATTTTGGGACTTTGGCAGCTAGATCATTGCTATAGAACACTGCTGAGTGTCGTGGTGGATGGCTTAGGCATTACTGCTTGGGCGTGCAGGCCTTCCTTTAACACCCATGTGGATGACCCAGTGGAGTTCCAGCCCTGCTTTAGAATTCCCCTGACGGGGAGCAAATCAGCCTCGGTGGAGCCCTACATGGACAACCCCTACAGCTTTTTCCACAAATGCCACCTGCAGATTCAGAAGGACAGGTTCAGCATCCAGGGGATCAAGAGAGACCACCGAAATGATTCCCCAGTGTGGCTTAGGGGAGAACGGGGGCGGGTGCTGTTGGTGGAGGACTTTCTGCTTGATAACCGCCAGACCTACTGCCGAGTCTACCTCCCGCCGATCCACCCGGACGACTTCATCAGGCCAGGCCTCTTCTAATGCGTATACCATCACTACAGACTGAAGATTGTCATGCTCAGCTTCCATGGGAAGTAAGCCAGGGTCACGAACATCATGGGACAGGCCATGAACACTTAGTTAGAGATCCACCTCATGCACCGCATCCACCAGCCAGATGGCGAGATCTTCCGCAACTTCAACAAGCTCTCCCATGTTAAATAAAAGTAGTGTTATCTGTTGATAGATTTCTTCTTGAATGTGCTTTGGTATGCAATTTTTAAATTTTGTCTACTTTATTGCCTTTATTGGCAAACATTTTTCATATTTCCTTATCTTTTTAAAACATCTGTAAACTCTGTCTCTTTTGATAATTTTTGAACTATCCTAACTCTTTTTTTTATGTGTATATAGATAGAACCACAAAGTGATGAATGATGTTCCCGTTAGTGAAGTGTATATGTTGCCATATGTAATCAACACATCTAGGCTTCCGCAAGTCTGAGTTTCTGTGGTGAATTAGCACAGCAACACCTCTTTCCAAGTCATTATGGCTGTCACTCTTTTGCTTATAGAGACAATTACATAGGGAAACTTAAAGTGGTGGTTTTCCATACCATCCCTGAGGAGGCGAGTAAAGGCAAGCCTGTTCTCAGAAGGTACATTGTGGCAAAAGCCCACATTCTGGTCTAGACACTTGTCAAGCATAGGGCATGGAGCTGTGAGAGTTCTACACTTAATACTACACTCTTTTATTCTTGCTTCCCACTTCTCTTATTCTTAGCAATTTTCATGTTTCCTGGTCACTGCATCTGAATTACAGATTTATTAAAAATAAATCAATTTAAATTGATTTAAATTTCTTTGAACTTTTCAATTAATGTCATCACATATAATTTTTTGGTACAGTGAGATAATATGTCTTTATCTGGCAGAAAAAATGTATGTGCAATGTTTCAAGAACCTCTTGATAATACGTGATGGAAGTTTGAATAGAAACGCATAAAATGGGGGCTATTCGATGTGTAAGAGGGTATAGAGACAATTAAAAACAAAGTTCAAGAAATAGGAATTTAATTGTGACTGAGGAACCTTGATAATGCTGGCATTTATACATATTTACCTATACTTCTGTGAAACATTTAAATGTTCTCTCTCTCTCTGCAGATTGGCTCCTCTCATATAGTAAGATAAATTGCCCTGAGAGGGCAATTGTAACTATCAATGCCTTCTCAGGGGCATTGTAAATTCACATCTCACAACAGCTATGGGCTGATCAATGTCCAAGTTCTAAATTAAAATAAAAAGCTATGATTGGCCCAGCCAGCAAGGCTCAGTGATTGAGCATTGACCTATGAACCAAGAGGTCACAGTTTTCAAGCTCAGTCCCCACTGTGGGGCATGCAGGAGGCAGCTGATCAATGATTCTCTCTCATCATTGATGTTTCTATCTCTCTCTCCCTCTCCCTTCCTCTCTGAAATCTATAAAAAATATTTTTAAAAAGTTATGATTGGCAATAGAATGATATGAAGTAGGCTGGAGAGAGTAATGCCAACAAACAAAGAGGAGCCTCATGTTTTGGGTACCCATTAGAATAGGCATTAAACTTAGGCAGACCGCATAGAGAGAACATAAAATAGTTGTTTCTAACTCCAAATATAAATATATTGACATACATGTAATGTGTACCTCAATAGGACAAAGAAAAAATTAGGATTGCTTTCCTGACAATCCTTCTGTCCTCACTCAGTTCTACACACATCAATAGTGATTATATTTAATTTGGTATCATTAGTGTTGCCTAAAGGCCCCCATTAGACTTTACCCCATATTTCTTGTCATTAGAACCATTTTTCCATTATGATAGTCCTGTAAAATTTAAGAGTGTCTACTAATATCTACAATGCTTAGTTATATCATATTATTAAAAACATTATATAAAATTATGTCAATGGCATTGATGCAAATATTGACTAACACTAACTCCAGTTGTCAGATGGATTATGTTTGACCTACATAGTATTAATTTATCTTTGAAGAGAAAATCATGATTATCTGCTTCAGTTGAATTACAAGAATATATGGCAACACAAAGCTGAAACTGGTCACCGCCTTAGAGGAGCATGCTCTCTATCTTCTAATACTGTCTCTACTAAGCCAGAATCACTCTCATGTGATACTGCCTCACACTGTCAGGCATTTGATACTGTGAATCCTGGATAATTAGAACAATGGATGTGAAGATGCTTATCCCTCTTTCTGTTGAATCTAAATCTGAGAACTGACAATTCTATTCGCTGCCCTCATTCGTCTACAAAATTGTAAATTTCTTAAGCACAAAGATTATCTCTGTATGTTATGAATCTCTAAATGATTTAATATATTTTCCATGAGAAATAAAACATCTGGAACAATATTTGGTAAAAAAATATTTGAACTTTCCTTTTCTATGCATTGTCAATTCAGAATCAAGGCTTTAACAACCCCAACTCTACCTAGAGGTATCTTAGCAGCCTCTTTGTGGCATGTGAAGGAGAGAAGTGAAAACAGAAACTGCAATATTTACCTGCTGTTGATATCTATAATAACACACAGAACATGTTTCTTTAAAAATTTTATGAAGATAAAAAAGTAATTAATGTAGGATTACTAAACCTAAATCTGGATTTCTAATATAACGTCTAACGGCTTTTCATTAGCAAATAATTTGAATTGTTTGCTAAATATAGTTGCAAATATGGTAGCAAGTTTTGAAGAGTTGAACGTTGAATAGTAAGGTAGATATATTTGATTTAGTTGAAGTGTATATGTGCTTGAGTTAGTGTGTGATTCCCAGGCTACTGTCTATATAATATCACTGCAAGATGGCAAGCATTATAATATTTACCTATAGCATTATTTTGAAACTGTGTGATAATTAGTCTGGTGCAGCAAAAGAAACAATCTCCTTAAAAATGTAAAAAGTAGTCCTTGCTGATTTGGCTCGGTGGATAGAGTGTTGGCCTGTGGACTGAAGGGTCCCGGGTTCGATTCCAGTCAAGGGCACATGCCTGGGTTTTTGGCTGGATCCCCAGCAGGGGCATGCAGGAGGCAGCCGATAATGATTCTTTCTCATCATTGATGTTTCTATCTCTCTCTCCATCTCCCTTCTTCTCTGAAATCAATAAAACTATATTTTAAAAAGTAAAAAGTAAATAAAAAGTCCTCTCTATACCCTTATGTGCTACAAAACGATATCAATATTAACATCTAAATCTATAACTATGACCAAATCTATAATTATGTCATCTATACATTCTAATTTGTTCTAATAGCTAGACCTGTATTATTGTTTTTCAGATTCTTAAATGCATTGCAACCAAATTTTCTAAATAAACTATCCATTTTGAAATTCTAATAGATCAGGAGTAAGCAAACTATGCCTGGCCTTCTGTCTCAATTTGTAAACAAAATTTTGCTGGAACACAGTCATGCCTGGTCACTTAGGTATCCTGTGGCTACTTTCATAGCACAACCACAGCATGGAGTGGTTGTCACAGAGACCATATGGTCACAAACCCTAAAACATTTACTAACTGATGCTTCAGAAAAAAATGTTCACCTACTTTTGCACTAGGTTATTTTTGGTTGTTTTTTTTTTAATATATTTTATTGATTTTTTACAGAGAGGAAGGGAGAGAGATAGAGAGTCAGAAACATCGATGAGAGAGAAATATCGATCAGCCGTCTCCTGCACATCCCCCACTGGGGATGTGCCCGCAACCAAGATACATGCCCTTGACCGGAATCGAACCTGGGACCTTTCAGTCCGCAGGCCGACGCTCTATCCACTTAGCCAAACCGGCTTCGGCTGCACTAGGTTTTACTAAGGAAAAAATTATGACTATGTCAGGTATGTTCAGATATAAAACTTCAAAGTAAAATATATAGGTACTTTGTCTTTGACACTAAGTTAGGTACTCAGGTAATTTTCTTTTCTTCTTTATAACCAATAATTTTTTAAAAAATATATTTTATTGATTTTTCACCGAGAGGAAGGGAGAGAGATAGAGAGAGCTAGAAACATCGATGAGAGAGAAACATCGATCAGCTGCCTCTTGCACATCCCCCACCGGGGATGTGCCCGCAACCCAGGTACATGCCCTTGACCGGAATCGAACCCGGGACCTCTCAGTCCGCAGGCCGACGCTCTATCCACTGAGCCAGACCGGTTTCGGCGATAACCAATAATTTTTTAATGTATATTTAATTATTTTCCTTAATTGTAGAATTCTTAATGTATAATTGCTTTAAATATTCGTTTTAAACAAATATTTCTAAACAGTATTATATGAGTAATCTCATGGTACAGTGTGCTTTTGCAATATTTTTTCCATAAATATATTTAACACCAAACTACTAGTAATCCCAAATAAATCATGAGAAATGTAGGTCTTTATCTGTCCTGAAACCATATGCTGTTAGTATGAGTAGCATCTAAACTGAAAATATAGCATTTTATCTCCTGTAATGTTTACAATAGTTTCCTCAGGGTTTTTTTTTTTTAATAAAAAATCATCTTGTAAATTATCAGATGAAGGGTTATATAAAACTAACCATAATTATTGACCTTAAATTTCTACATATCCTTTTGCTCACTTTTTTTTATTACTTACTGTCATGTTTGCTCAATTTAAAAATATTACCAATTGATAATGGCATGAGTTGAGTGCTGATTTAGGACCTGAAAGGAAACCATCTCTAATTTTGATTGCCAAAGCAAAATAAAAATAGCAATAAAAAGGTTAGGACTAAATGCTCTGGCATATTTAATCATTGTTTCATTGTATCCCTATAGCCTTGCAAAAGTAAAATACAGTGAAAAGGTATTATCTGTAGGTATTTTAATATAATTACTAAGGAAAAAAATAGTTAGTTTTAATGTCATGTTCTCTTTTTCATAAACAAAAATAAAGATTTTAGCCCTAAAGAACTGAGTGGTCCTACACAATTGCTTATGTGTTAACTTATAATAATTTATTCATTTATTTATATTTTGTTAAAATAACTTAAAACAGGTAGAAATTTAGCAAAGTCATAAAATAAACCTGCTCTACTCATATATAGCAAACATTTTAGATGTGTGCTTTCATTTTTTAAAAGATAGCTGCAAAATATATTTTGGAATAAAACCAATCGAAATATTTAAAGGTAAGAAATATTTTATTCTAGTTTGGCTATCCAAATAGAGATGCCCCGAATAAATCCAATAACTCTACTTTATGAGAAGATATATATCATACATGCCCAATAAGACAAGAGCTTTTTTCCTATAAGTGATTTCTCTAGGAAGAGGAATCAACCTACGTACCTCATCACACACACTTTGACTTCCCTCCTGTTAAAATGAATGAGCCATGCCTGTTCCAACCTGGTATCAAGTCCTTAACTATGGAATGGTTTCCATCCTTTGTCTATCATTCAATTGATTTTTCTCAGGCAGTTTTTTATATCTCTCCTATAGAAAAAATTTCCTTCCTTGTATAGCTAATAATGTGTAGTATTTACAATGTGCAAGAAACTATTTTACCTATTTTACATGTCTTGACTCATTTGTCCTTATTTAATTCTATGATTTGCCATTATTAAACCCATTTCTACAGGTAAGGAAATTAAACAAGGATTTGGCCCCAGGCAATGAGGCTCCAGATTCTATAATCGAAACATTGTTTTATTTTACCTCTCATCTTTAACTGCATAAAGCAACCATAACTACTCTCATCTTAAAACCAATAAACAAAAAACTATCTCATGATTCCCACCCTGCCTTCCAGCTACATTCTCATTTCTTGTGCAGGTCAGTCAGCAGTTACCTCTTTTGCCAAATGGAATTCTCGGCAAACATCTTACTGAAGTAACCAGCAGAAGTTAACATGGTTATTCAACATTTTTAAAAAGTATAAGACCCAGCGCTCCTATCTTGCACAAAACCTCTCATTGGCTTCTTTCCACAATTAGAGGAACTCTAGAAAACATATGGTGGTTGCAAGCCTTTGCCTCAGCCAGCTCTGGTTATCTCAGCCTCATTTCTAATCTCTTTCCTTCCCTGGTGATGTTCCCACAGCATCCTTCTTCCTTGGGACTTTTGCACTGCTGTTCTCTCTGATCACTCTTTTACACATTTCTTTTCCTACCACCAAGACTGGAGTCAATACCCAGCTTAATCTCAACAGATAACAGGTGAAAGACATAGAGGTAAGGTAGAGCTCCATGAGCCTCAATTTTTTTTTAATCAATCAAATGGCAGTGCTTTGTAATTTAACTTCCAGACTTTTCTTAGCATCAGAAACATGGGCAGAAGTTTCACATGTCATATTTTTATTAGATTATTTGTTCTGGAATAAAAACTACCCTCTCTATTTTCTGTGTTTACAAAAATACTGTTTTTGGAGATAATAGATAGATGATAGATTAGATGATAGATTGGTAGGTAGATGATGATAGATGATAGTTAGGCAGATGATAGATAGATAGATAGATAGATAGATAGATAGATAGATAGATAGATGATAGATAGATAGATAGATAGATAGATAATAGATAGATGACAAATCAATGTATATATGAGAGAGGGAGAGAAAGAGAGAAAAGAAATGTATTACTATGTTAAACAAAAGAGTTCATAATCTCATTTATACAATGTGTATGTTAATTCACTAGAGGCTATACTTTCTTCCTTTTCTTTAAATTAGCAAATCTTTATTGGAGTGAATTTAAGAAAATACCTTATAACATTTTTAAGAAGTCAATATACAGTTCTCTGCATTTATGACAGATCTCAGATGGGAAGGGGGTAAAGGGATAGGGAGAAATTAACTAAATAACTTATGTGCATAGCCCATGGTGAAAGCCTGGGCTGGGGCAGTGCCTGGGTGGAGAGGAACAAAGGGGATGAAATGAGGGTCAACAATAAAAACTAAAATAAAGACAATCTACAGATCTATTCATGTATGTTTCCTTTCATAATCACTTTACCTGTAGACTTGCTATCAATTTTAAAGAGATGATAATGTTTATAACATGCTTGGCATGTATTAAATGTTCAGGGAATACCCATTCCCTTTATTACTATTACTAATTTTAATTGAATGGTGAGGAAACTCGGATGGTCAGCTTTATCAACAAAAGTATAATGATTATTTTTACTCTTTAAGACTATAACATGCATATATGGAAAAAAATTGAAATTTAACATATAAATGGTATCCAGAAAGGAATCATCCAACTCCCTACAACAATCCCACATTTAAATCCCTTAATTGTACAATTAAAGGAAATAATCGCAGTCAACTTTTAAATCAGTCATGACTTCATAGAATCTGAATACAGGTGATGAACTTTTATCTAACTCTAGAATCCTGTTTTGAGAAGCTGTTTCTGATGTCAAACAAAGAACCTAACATGGTGATTCTAGTTCAAGGTGTTTATTTAGGCACTGCTCTCAGGAGAAGGGAAGCGGAGTGAAGGAAGCAAGTGAGGGCAGAAGTGAAAAGCTGAGTAAAATGCATCCTCAGTTGGAGAGTAGCCTTAGTCTCATGTCATGGAGAAGATTTAAATCTTCCCCATATTTAAACTCAGGTTTGAGTGGACCCATGGCTTTTATTTATCCTAACGGGATCCAGGTTAAGAAGCAAATTGACAAATAGACGGAAAAAAAAAAATCAGGCTCAGGCAGAGAGAAAAGAAAAATGGCAGAGTCCCTTGATTGCATCTTAAAGCTTCTGATAATAATAATAATAATAATAATAATAATAATAATAATAAATAGTCTTATATCATCTTTGTTCACATAACATTACCTAAAGCAATTGTATGGCCAAACCGATATCAAATTGGGCGAAAGGTGTGATTTTACCACAGGATAAACCCCACTTAGAAACAGAAATGAAGGTAAACCCTAATATAATCTACCTTTATTCATATTTTTGGCCACAAAATACTTGGTTATCCTCTCACAGTCACTCTCTCCCAGAAGAGAGAGCCAAATAGCCCATTAAATCATGGTGCCAGAAATAAAAAGCCAACACCCATCTGTATCCAATAGGAGTAGTAAAACTACACATATGCACGCGCGCACGCACACACATACAGAAACACACACGCACACATGCACACACTCACACATACACACATGCGCACACACGCGCGCACACACACACTCTCCTGGAGCAAAACTTCCCAGGCTAATGTTTCTCATGGCCCTCAAAGGCACTTTCCCTTACTTCCACAGGCCATGTCTAAAAAAGATTTTGGAGAATATTCTTTGCCTGGGGACTGAGGAGCTTTTTGCATATTGTTTTTTGTCTACAGGAGATTGAGTGCCCCGAGCGTCAAGTGTGTATGCATTTTTTGGGGGAAACCCTGAATAGACAGATCTTATACCCTTCACAAAGATTAACTGAAAATGGATCATGAAATGGCAAATGAAAAACTAAAAATTCCTCGAAGATAACATTTTTTTAAAAAAAAAAAAGGAAAAAAAATGGAGCAACTATAGATGACCTGTGTTTGGCACTAATTTTTTTAGACACAACATCAAAGGAGCAATTCATGAAAAAATTGATAAAGTAGACCCCAAAGAAAAGAAATACTTAGATATTAAACTTAGCAAAATATGCACAAGACCTGAACTTTGAAAGCAAATTTAAAATTCCTGATAAAAGAAGACATAAATTAATTAAGAGATATACAATGTCTATGAGAAATTCTCCCAAAATTGCTACATAAGTTTGTGGTAGGCAGAATAATGGCTTCCAAAGAAGCCAGATCCCTAGGAGTCCTGGATGTGTGATGTTTCATGACAAGGAAGCATCAGGTGATAATGATATTAAGGTGGTTAATTGGCTGACACCGAGAAGACTGTATCGTATGGTATACAGGTGATACCACTGTAATCATAGGGTCCTTAAAAGGGAGAGAGCAGCAGTGTAGAGTCGAAGTTGCACAGTGAGAGAGACACACTCCACTGGCCATTGTTTGCTATGAAAGTGTTCAGGGAGCCTTGAGCCAAGAAAAACAGCCTGTAGAGACTGGAAAAGTCAGGAAAGCCAGCTATCCTCTGGTGCTCCCAGGAAGGAAAACAGCACTGCTTGAATCTTGCTTTTATCCCATTGAGACCCTTTACATTGAGGCCCTTTTCAACCTCCAGAACGGTAAGATCATGAGTTTGTTTTTTATTTTAGCCCACTCAATTTGTGGCACTGGCAATCAAGCCCACAACCCAGGCATGTGCTCTTGGCTGGAATCATACCTGGGACCCTTCAGTCTGCAGGCTGACACTCCCTCCACTGAGCCAAACTGGCCAGGTTGGATTTTTAAAATATATATTTTATTGATTTTTTACAGAGAGAAAGGGTGGGGGATAGTTAGAAACATCGATGAGAGAGAAACATCGATCAGCTGCCTCCTGCACACTCCCCACTGGGGATGTGCCCGCAACCAAGATACATGCCCTTGACCGGAATCGAACCTGGGACGCTTGAGTCCGCAGGCCGATGCTCTATCTGCTGAGCCAAACCAGTTAGGGCGGGGTGGATCTTTTTAATGTATTGCTGCATGTGATTCGCTAATATTTTGTTGAGGACCTTAGCACCGATGTTCATTAGAGATATTGGCCTGTAATTCTCTTTCTTTGTAGTGTCTTTATCCGGTTTTGGGATTAGGGTAAAGCTGGCTTCATAGAAAGAGCATGGCAGTGTTCTTCTTGAATTTTTTGAAATAGTCTGAGGAGGGTAGGTTTTAGCTTTTCTTTGAAGAACGATAAAACTCCCCTGTGAAGCCATCTGGAAGTGTTCTGATTACTGCTTCAATTTCATCAGTAGTTATTGGCCTATTCAGGTTTTCTGATGCCTGCTGATTGAGTTTTGAAAGATTGTATTTTTTTCTAGGAATATCTCCATTTCTTCAAGGTTGTCCAGTTTGTTGGAGTAGAGTTGTTCATAGTATTTTCTTTTATAATCCTTTGTATGTCTGTGGGGTCAGTTGTTACTTCACCTCTTTCATTTCTGATTTTATATATATATATATATATTTGGTCCTCTCTCTTTGCTTCTTGGTGAGCCTGACTACAGGTTCCTCAATCTTGTTTATCCTTTCAAAGAACCAGCTCTTGGTTTTATTTATCATTTGTATTGTATTTTTTTGTTTTTTGGGTTGTTTTTTTTTTTTTTTGGTCTCTATGTCATTTATTTCCTCTCTGATCTTTAATATTTTAATATTGATCATCTTAACCACTAGTGATTTTTTGTCATGAAAATCACATGGCTCTCTCCAAAACAGAAGAATTTGCCTCTTCAAAGTCAATTCTGTTTCTTTGTTATGGGGTACGGCCACAACATTAGTAACAAACAGAATTTCCAGAGGATGAGGCCCAGAAATCAGGATTTTAAAAAGATTCCCAGGTGATTCTAATGTGCAGCCAAGGTTGAGAACCATTGTCTTCGAGGATAACACAGTTCAGCTGACACTTGTTTTCAGCCTTTAAAATTCTGAACAGCCGTAACCGGTTTGGCTCAGTGGATAGAGAGTCGGCCTGTAGACTGAAGGGTCCCGGGTTCAATTCTGGTCAAGGGCATGTACCTTGGTTGTGGGCACATCTCCAGTAGGGGGTGTGCAGAAGGCAGCTGATTGATGTTTCTAACTCTCTATTTCTCTCCCTTCCTCTCTGTAAAAAATCAATGAAATATTTTTAAAAAGACGGTTTACATTCCTGATGTTGGTCCTCTGAGCCAACCTCCAGGCATCTATTAGCTGAGGACTAGACATAGGGCATCCTGAATATGCATGAGCCCTCAAGATTATTGACCACAACCAATCAAATGTAGTGAATATTTCTTCCTTATAGACCATGCCCCCGCCCTTCCCCCAGCCCCACATCACCTTTCCACAACCTGTTATCTGTAGCCAATGTAAATTATTTCAAACCAACTTACATCTTTCCACCACCACCACCCCTCCGCCCCCCAAAAATGTATAAAGGCACTTTTCAACTCCAAGTCAGTGGATGTGTTACTTTCTCTACCTAGTTAAGCTGCTGGAAATTTAGACTTCATGCCTCAGGACCTGGTCCTTTTCTTGGTCCACACTCAATAAACTCCCACCCCCCCCTTTTTTAATGGATAAATGACTTATTATGTTATGAAGTACCACATAAAATATCCACAGAATATCTATAGTAGGGAAGAGAAAAGCAGTAAGAAAGAAGTGTCAGAGGTAACAGCTCATTTCTATGCAGCATATTCTGAGAGGGTACTGTAGGAGTTTGAAGTCTGTAAATATTTAAAGGCAAATGAGCACAGGCATGAAATGATTACATTTCCACTGATACTGTCATTAGTGTCATGTTGATTTTTAAATATGTCCACATACTCTTTGAGGTGCCTCCCTTCGAAAGGTTCCGATTCTCCTGTCCTTGAATGTGGGCTGGTTTTAGTGGCTCAATAGTAACAACCAGAATGCATGACTTTTGAAACTAGGTCATAAAAAAGAAGAAAGAATGTGAATCTTACAACACATGAGGGAGCCAAGGGAGATGGAATGGTCTCTGCTGTCTAATAGTGTGTATAATCCACAATACTTATAGTTTCTTTAGGAATAACTTTTCATTTCCCAGTAAATTAAACATCCCTTAAATGAACCTTTTTTTCATATGTACTTCTGAAAAAATTCAATACCCAAACTTCTTGTTGATCTTAATGAAATGAAATTTATAGTATCAGGGCAATCCTTATAAATCATTTTTGATCTTTTTCTGATGGCTGTCCCATATATTCAGTGAGTCCCCAGTTATATTTGTCCCCACAATTTGGAAACGTCTCTAATGTTTGTCTCTTCCTGACACAACTCCAGTCCTAGTCTTCATCATCACACTCTGTGGTTACAATAGACTTCTAAACTCTTTTCTTATCTTCCCCAATTAAAACCACATTGTACATGTCTACTATATTAACTTTCTATACAGGGTGGGACAAAATAGGTTTACAGTTATGAATACATGAAACAGAGTTTACTCTTTTTATTTATTGATTACTGTATTATTTTTTAAAGGCTTTCAGTCTTTGAAGTTGTTTTTTGTTTAACAGGACTCTCAGACTTAGTCTATTTTTGTTATTCAGATAAATGATCTAACAAAATCAATTCCTTAGCTATATTTAAGTAACTATCTAATAACTGTTAACTTAAAAATTTTCCAACCAGATTAAGAAGACATTCCAGGGTAAAACATGTAATAGTTTATTCTCTTTCTGTGGTGTAGACACAGTCTGTTGCTATGTGTGTATAAGTGAAAATGAATAAGCAAGCAGTTTATCAAAACATTTATATTCAGGAGTCCTCCAGCTGTGTGGTCAGTGCTGTGGTTTTTTTCTCCACCAGGTCTGAGATCTGAGCCCCAGTCACAGCAGACATTTTTGCTGAGCACCTTGAAGATGAGCACCCGGAACCCAGCCAGACTCCTGAGGCTGGCAGGAGAGAGCCTGCTGAGGGACCAGGTTGCCGTCGTCGCAGCTCTGAAGTACCTGCCCACTCAGCTCTTTCCGCCGCTGTTCATCCTGGCCTGCCTTCAGAGAAAATGGGAGCCCCTGAAGGCGATGGTGCAAGCCTGGCCCTGCTCTGTCCTCCCTCTGGGGAGCCTGGGGAGGCTGCCTCCAGTCATGGTCTTAAAAGCGGTGTTGGAGGGGCTTGCCGATCTGTCTGCCCAAAATGTTCACCCCAGCAGGTGGAAACTGCAGGTGCTGGACTTAAGGAGCATGGGTGTCAACCTCCGGAGAAGGTGGTGTGCACACAGCACCCAGGAGTGCTCTCAGACAGGACTAGTGGCTGTGCACTGCTCCAGCCCCAACACGGACCACGCCTTGCCTCACTTGAAGGTGGTTTTAGACATTAATTTCAGTGAAATGGGCACATTTAAGTTTTACATGTACGTCATCCAATGGGCCCAGCAGCAGAGGGAAGCTGTGGTACACCTGTGCTGCAAGATGTTGAAATTTTATGAATTTCCCCTCCAGAGAGCCAGGAAGGTCCTGGATAGGGTGCAGCTGGACTGCATCCAGGAGGTGCAAGTGTTCTGCACCTGGGACCTGCCCACCCTGGGGGCATTTGCTAACTACCTGGGTCAGATGACTAACCTGCAGAGTCTCTCTCTCAACCACATCAAGGTGTTACGTGAGGGGAAGAATGAACAGGAGGAGGAGGAGGAAGAGGGAGAAATGGAGGAGGTGGAAATGGAAGAGGAGGAGGAAGTGCAGGAGGAAGAGGAGCAAGAGGAACAGAAGGAAAAGATGGAGGACTTGGAGGAGGAATATTTGAGGAAGTCGGAGGGAGCCGAGCAGGAGTGGGAGAGTGAGGAACAGGAATGGGAAAGGGAGGAGCAGGAGGAGCAGGAGGAGCAGGAGGAGCAGGAGGAGCAGGAGGAGCAGGTATACGTTTCCCGATTCCTCTCTCAGATGGGCAATCTGCGGCACCTCAAGAAGCTCTACTTGCAATCTCCCTCCTTCCTCCGAGGCCATCTGGACAAGATGCTCAGGCGCCTGCAGACCCCCTTGGACGAACTCCTCATAGGCAGTTGCCGGCAGCTGATGCAATCAGACCTGACACACCTGTTCCAGTGCCCGAACCTCAGGCAGCTGAAGTCCCTGTGTTTGTATATCGCCAAACTCGCTGATTTTGGTCCCAAGCCCCTCCGAGCTCTGCTGGAGGCAGTGGCACCCACCCTCCAGGACCTGCACCTAGATAACTGTGGGATGGTGGACTGCCAATTCGAGGCCATCCTGCCTGTCCTGAGCCGCTGTCACCAGCTCAGGGAATTCACCATCACTGAGAACAGCCTCTCCATGGCCACCTTAAAGAAGCTGCTGCACCACACAGCCGAGCTGCGCAGTTTAGAGTTGGAGTATTACCCAGTCCCCCTGGAGTGTTACGGGCCCCAGGAGACTGTGGACCAGGAGAGAGTGGCCCTGATCAGGGCTGAGCTCATGGAATCACTGAGGGAGTTAGGACAACGCAGGACCATCCGTCTCTGCACCAATGACTCTAGCACACCTGAGATGTGCCTCTGTAGTGACCTTGCTCACTAGGTGTACCTAACAAGGGCTTCCAACTGGGCCCCTGGAACCTGAAACCTCTCAGACCAGGGTGCATTATGCAGGGGGCACCCACGTTTCAGGTTCATGCTCAGTGTGAATGGGGAAAGGGAGGGATCCAGCCCAGGTACAGGATTGCAGGGACAAAGGTTGGGGAGTTCATGGGACCATCTGGTTTGCTTGGGGAGGGATTTGGGCTCCAGGTGCATCTGTGGGAGTTAATCCTCAGGTGGATGGTTTTAAATGAATTATAAGAAATAAAGACAATTTTAAAGGCCAAATAAAAACAAAAAACATTTATATTCACAGCATTCACATTTTTTAAGGAACAAAAATAAATTCTGTTTATATTGATCTTCCACCCATTGGCATTCCTTCCTAGGTGTTAAACTGACTCCCCCTCACATGGTGCGCATTTAATGAGAGCTATAGCATTATACACTTGGGTTGGAAATGTCCCACCCCAATGGGAAAGCAGCAGGAAGGTTGCCTTTGCATTAATCTCTGTTATTAATCTTAGTTTAATCCAACTGTTTTAAAGCAAAGTCAATACTACTAGGAAGGCACTGGTGGGGAATAAACAGAAATAAATCTGCTTGGTATAATAGACAGTTTTTGTGGTTGGTTGGTTGTTTTTTTAAAATATATATTTTTTTGTTACGAAAATAGAGTTTATTGAAAACATCCCTATTGTTGAGCTTTCACTGTTAACCTTGTCTTAAATTTAAAAAAAAAATAGAGAGCACTTCTAATTACGATTTGTAAACTTTTTAAAGTCAAAACGTTAAAAAGTTACAGCAAAAAGGGTAATATTTATTCATATTTTCAGTATTTTTTGTTATTTTGTGGCTATTTTTAAATAGAAGGGAAGCAATCAAATTGCTTACAGCGCCCCACCACTCCCAGGGCGGCCAGCGGGAGCCAGTATGATACAGCATCTGTACACTGTACCCCAGCGTGCGTCCTTCCCGGGCGGCCGGCCGGCTAGCGGGCCTCGGCCGCCGAGGGGGCCTTCTCGGGGTCTGCGGGTGAGGTAGCCTCTGTGGGCAGCTCTTCAGCAGGCGGGGCAGGCGCCAGCTCAGGCGCCCCCTTGGCGGGGTCCGGGGCTGGGTCTGCGCTCCCCGCCTGGGTCAGGGGCAGCTAGGCGGCCCTGTCGCCCCCCTTGGCCTTCTCCTTGGCCCGGCCTCCTCCTTCTCTCTGCGGGACTCTCTATCCCTCGGTCGCGGTCGCGGTGCCCAACAGCCCGCTGGGCTCTGTCCTCCGTGTCTCTGTGTCTGTCCTGCTCAGGGCTCCTCCGTCCCCACTGTCTCCTCTCCCGGCCGCTGTTCTCCCTCCAGTCGCCGCGGCTGGCTCCCGTAGCGGTCCTGCTCGCTGTCCACCCTATTTCCGAAGGACCTCCTTCCAAAACTCTCTTGGAACTGAACTGCTGCTGGAGGTTGTCATTCCTGAATGGCTGCGGCTGCTGCATGGGGGGCTGCTGCTGGGCTGGCAGTGGCTGCTGGGGCTGCTGCCTCCCTTCTCTATCTTCAGGGCCACGCCCCCGGGCCTGGCCCGGGGGCACCGGAGCCCTGGCATGCCACAGGCCGCACAAAGGGGCCATGTGGTGGGAAGGAGCCTTTCATTCCATGGGGCGGGGGCATCCCGAAGCCCCCTGGTCCGAGCTGCGGGCCTGGGTGCATCATGTGGGGCGGCATGGGCCAGGGCAGCATCAGAGGGAAGTGCTGCAGGTGAGGCAGAGGCATTCCCAGCAGGCGCTGCAGGGGGATCAGCCGGGGCCTTGCCCCAAGGAGGCCCCTGGACAGCCCCTGGAGCCCAATCACAGGCCCAGGTGCAACTCCTTGAGAACCCAGAAGCCAGACAGGCTGGGTGGCCGACCGGAGGGGTGGGCAGACTCGTGGGCAAGGCGGGCGGCGCGGCAGAGCCGTACATTTTCACACCATCACCAGACTCGGCGTTTCCTCTAGCCCCAGACACCACTGTTGGAATGGGATTTCCAATAGGTAAGTTTTTGGTGGGGTCTTCGCTTTTACCAGCGATAGTAGAGTTTGGGATGCTCATTGGTGGTGTGTGAGGAGGAGGAATGGACACGGGTGGAGTTATAGGAGGTGAGTGTCCGGGAGGAAGAAAACTTGGTGGTAAATGCATTGGGTTGAATCCTGAGCGTAAAAAGGGTGGAGGAGGAGGCGGTGGAGGAATGCCAGGACCGAAGACCTGCAGCGGAATTCCCAGAGGCTGCGTGAAAGTGGATGGCTGGAGAGCACCAACCGCAGGAGGCCCTGCCTGATGTGGGGGGACCTGTGGAGGAGGTACTGTGATAGGTGCGGGGACGGGAATAGGAGGGACGGGCACTGGCAAAGGCTTGGGTATGGGTGACACTGGATCTGCATGTGAGCTTTCTGCCCCTCCATTCTGAGCAACTTCATTCTCATGCTTCTTGGGAATTCCTTTCCACTCTGGGTTAAGCGTGTCGCTGTCCAACATGCCTCCTTCACAAAAGCCCTCCAGCTCCTCAGGCTTCACTTTGTCCCAAGGAACGTAGGTCACACCCAGCTCCACGTCCCAATACTGCTTGGAGTCCGCCTTGATGCCTGTGTTTAAGGCCCAGACGATCTTTATGGACTTCTGGTTCACTTTATAGTTCCCTCGGCTCCGCTTCTGCAGGGCGTGGTAGGCGTCTTGCCTATGCACCATAACAATGTAGGCACAGCCTCTGGGAGGAATCATATTAATTGATTCAATTGGACCAAACTCTTCTAAGAGACTGGAACGTCCTGCTGAGTCGTCCTTTTGTTCAGCTGTCCCACCCAGAGTGTAGTGCTACAAACGCTCGCGGTCTCGGACTTGACGGGAGGAAGGCCTTTCTGCCAGCCCTCTCTCTCTTTCTCTCTGTCCCGTCTTTCTTGGGATCGAGAGCGAGGAGAATGGCGGCGTCTGTCCCAGGACCGAGATCGAGAGCGTCGATGCCGAGACCGTCGAGATCTAGAACCAGATCGAGAGCGCCTCCTTTTTGGTGACCTAGATCTCGACTTTCTGTTATCAGACATATGCCGCTTCACCTCTTGAATACAAGGCTGTTCTACTTTCATTTCCTGCTGGGCTTTCTGTGCAAGCGGCTCACTGGGGGCCGGGAAGGGGGCCTGGAACTGCTGCTGCATGGGGGCAGCGGGAGGAAGCACAGGCGGAGCCAGGGCAGAGAACGCAGGCGGGGGCAGAAGGCTGAACCCTGGCATCTGTCCATTAGGAGGAAGTGGAACCTGTACCTGATGGTGCACTGGGTCCTGTTGCATTGCCATCATCGGCGGCTGAAACGGATCCATATTCTGATGTTGGGGATACGCTGGTTGCTGCATGCCATCTCCAGGATACCCAAAGGGCGCCTGCGGTGGAGATGCAGCGGGCAGGGCAGCAGCGGCGGGGCCGGGGCAGCAGCAGGTGCGGCAGCAGCAGAGGTGGTACTGGCAGCAGTGGCAGCAGCATCTTCTTTCTTCGATTCTTCCACAGCTTCTGGCTCATCGTCATAATCAAATCGATCAAGTAGGTTCTTGTCAAACGCCGTGGCCTTCTGCTCAGGCGGTGGTGCCGGAGTTGTTGTTAACCGAGCTGTGACGGCCTGAGCCTGAGCCATCACAGCATTGTCAATGGCGGGAGGCTGTGGTTCTGGAGGCTGCTGAAAAGTCTGAAGGACCTGCTGAAGCTGCTGCCCTTGGGTCGTCTGAAACAGCTGGGCCACAGCAGCTAAAGCATCCGAACTGGGCAGCTGCTGGACGGATGGCACAGAGTTTGTAGTGACCAGTGGGGGTTCAGAAGAAGCTTTAACTGGAGGAGGCAGTGAACCTTCATTGTTGGGGACGCTGTCGAGCCCGGGACAGCGCTGCTGCTCCCGTGCCATGTCCAGAAGGGGCTGGATAATTTCAATTTTGAAGACTCCATTTTTTTGCCAAAGGTTCAGCACACGGACTATTTTACTCTTATCTTCAGATGGACAAAGATATAAATATTGGAATGTGGCGGTTATGTTTTTAGAGAATCTTGGCCCAAAAACATCTTTATCAGTTCCAAACTGGTGACGAGACTGTCGTACAATTGAGTCGATTACATATAACCCTGGAACCTTGTATTCTGGTTTTCACTTTTTGATGAACTTTTCTACTATTTGAACTACATGTTTATGATGCTTAATGGTTTTAATAGCAGCTTTTGTGATGAGAATCATCTTGCCTCCAGAGATGGGAGGTTTCATACCCATAAGTGAAAAGAGCTCCTGGTTGAAGGCATTGACAGCGTCCATGTTCTCGCTGCGATGCCAGGCCTTGGTCACATAGACCTAGAGCGGGGCGGAGGGCCGGCTGGGGGCGGGGGCAGAGCAGCTGGCAGGCAGAGCAGGAAGCAGGGCGGCAGGGTGGCAGGGCAGCAGGGCGGCAGCGGGGCAGGCAGGCTGCGGGCCCTCAGCGCCATTGGCGGGCAGAGGAGGAGGCGCCGCGGCGTGGGTGGGTCCCCAACATGTGTGTCAGGCAGCAGCCGCGGTGGTGGAGGCGCTCGTCGTCTTGCTGGTCAGCCCGCGCCCCACGCTCTGGCCACAGGGCCCGGCCGGCGAGCGGGGCCTCCTCAGCCTCTGTCGGCGGGATGTGGGCAGCGGCCCCTAAATGTATTTTATTGATTTTTTACAGAGAAGAAGGGAGAGGGATATGTCAGGGCCAGCCTGACAGGGTTGAGCCGGGCTGAGGCAGGGAGGTGGGAATTGAGAAAAGAAAGAAAGACAGGAAAGCGGGGTCGGGAGGACCCCGGTTCTCTTGATGAACTGAAGCGAGTTTATTAGCTACACAATCTTATTTATACACAACACACTGAATCGGAGGTCTGTCAAGAGGAATGTATTCTTTGTTCCTCTTAATCTCTAAGGGAGAGAGACAGCAGAAGGACAAGTTCTCAGTACAGCATATCTCAGTAAATAGTTACAGACTTCTTGGCAAGTTATGAAAGGCTGTTCTCATTCTACAAATGTTACTCCCATTCTACTGATAATCGCCATCCAAACAAGTCTGGGAAAACTGTGTGGGTAAGGGTCCCAGCCTTGCTAGCCCCTTCAGGTGCAAGGACCTTGCCAGCTTACATGTGGCCTCCAACAGATCCCCCTTCTTTGTTTTTTAGGCAAAGTTCATGCTTCAGTGTCCGACAGTTTTTTATGTGTACATGTAAGCAGTAATATTTCAGTTCTGGATGGTGGACAAATGGTGGCAGTGTAGGTCCGACCCTCTCTGGTTTGGTCTTGGGCAAACTGCAGCGATGCACAGCTGCTGACTGCTAGCATGATAAAGCGTTGTCACCATCTTCATTTCTGGACTGCTTCTCTTCTTGTTGTCACATGAGGCCACTGCTATTCTGTGGCTGGAGCAGTCCTGATAATTCCTCTCTGTTGCAGGAATCTACATGGTCTTGGAGTTGTTTTCTGAAAATATACAAATGTATTCTCGACCAAAGGTTAATAAAGGAATTATATCTATCATTTAGACTTGGGATTCTTTTAATTTTTGTCCAAACAATTTTCCTTTGGCTTGTTTTGAAACCACGTATATTTTCATGGGTGTCTTGCTATTAGCATTATAAATGAAAAAAATTAATTTTCAAGTAAAAATATTAAAGCAATTAAGGCATTTACTTAACAGGTTATCATTTACTTAACAGGTTATTATTCCACTATCCCCCCTTTTTTATTTTTTAATATTAGGAGGTTTTTGGAAATTATATAATGCAGTCTAGATAACTTTTAATTTTAATTTTTTGTATAAAAATATGACTGTTTTAGGTTTATAGTATGTTAAGCAATTTATCCACGAAATGAAAATTTTGGTTAATACTTTTTGAATAATTACTTATATTAATTAGTAAAATTTAATTAATCTGAAAACTTGACTACTATTTTACTGTTAAATTTAATAATCTAATAACAATCTTAGTTTACACTGTAAATATTAATGGAAAGGATTATTTTGCATCCTTGAGAAGGCCTTGAGCATTCCTGGTGTTGAGCTGGATTTAGATATAGGGTAGTTGCTGTTAGCCAAGTCTCTGTTATCTGGGTACCGATTTCGGCTGGCCTAAGTCTCTTTCTGTTATCTGGGTCCCGATCTGAGCTGGGCATGGGAAGCGCAGCAGCCATGGGGGCAGGAGACCTCCCTCAGAAGGGGCGAGTGTTCAAGCCCCTGCATAGTTGGGGGGGTGAGGATCTCTGCCCCACCTCTGTTGACCCCCAAGTTCTCCACTGAGGCCCCCTGCGACTGTGCCTGTCTTAGGTCGCCCCTCCCAGAGGGGTCTTACCCGTCGTTGACTAACCAGCCATCCTCCGGGGCCAAGCAGGGTGATGTGAGGTTTAGTTTTGTCTCCTTGGTAGCGTATGCCCCTGTGGCCTCCATGCCCAGCAACTGCCTTGTGATCCCCTCGCCTGCTGGCGGGGCCTAGGCATTGATCATGGGGAACCCAGATTTCTTCTCTAGAGAGGGCCCAGCTTACGCCATTGGGCAAGAGACAGATCCATGGTACCAGCCACCATGAGGCTTCAACCTCAGCATGAACAGAGAGCTTAGGCAACAGCTGTGGACAATTGGAAGAGGGACCCCCTTGGCAAAAAGGGCAAGAGAGGTCAATATAGAATGCTCAAGTGCCTTCCTAGGGGGCCTTCCACACAGTGGAAGGGATAAAATCCTTTTATGTTCTTATTAAATTGCTGCCAAACAATTAGTTTGTAAGCTTGTTTGGAATAAATGTTAATATGCTGTTGTAAAATATTAAAAATTATTAATGAGCTTTTGTTATTTTAAATTATATCTTAAAATTCTACTGCTGTATTTTAAGAAATATAAAATAAGATAGCTTGTTTTGCCCTTTCTTAGAGGCAAAAACTTAAAATATATATTTATTAATATTTATCTGATAAAGCTTTCTATGTGATTTCAAGTATATTAAATTGGCTTTATTAAAAAATCCTTTAAGAAAAGAGAATAAACTTTTGAAAACATTTCAGGGCCCATGAAATGTCCTAAAGTCATTCCTTGATTATAGTTTTGAAATCTAACTTAAAAAACTATTAAATATATATGTGTATATATAATTTAAAGATTATATACCTTTTATAATTATTAAGAGATATCAATTAAATTAAAACTGATCTTTGTATTTAAAAATTTTGGTTGGGATTATAGAATTTATCCTCTTTTTTCAATTAGATAAATATTGAAATTTTATTATAATTATATGATTTCTCCCAATTTATGTAACCAGAACTTTAAACTCTTAGCTGTCAAGTTAAATATTTAGTATTTCTTAATCAGTAACATTTTTAAGAATAAACTTCAAAAATACATGACATAATCAAATAGATTTAATTCTGTCCTCTAGATTTTTCGTGAGGGAAATTTAGATTAATATTTTAGCATTTTGTTATTTCAGAATATCTAATATAATTAAGCAAACTCCTAAGCCTTGGGGAGCCATTGACTGAAAACAGGTAACCATTAAAATGTAAATTATATTCTTTCTACCAAGGATGGGAAACTGGGAAGCAAGCCTCTCTTTAAAAGTTGTCACTGGCAGGAAATTTTTGGCCTACCTGCTCTGTTGGGGGAAGGGAGGCTAGCCCTTCCTCTATTAAAAATTGCTTTCGGAAGCTAGCCTTAAATAGAGGGCGTAGCCGTCTTTTACCTGGGCTACTTATATTTTTATAATTAATATATTTTAATAACTCTTGAGATTTAAATTCAATTTATTATTTTAAGGCATATTCTTTAGTAAATTCTTTTAACAGAGACAATTTTACTGACTTTTCTTTTTGGCCTTGAAATTAACTTTTTAATATTCTTTATTAGTATTTAAAAACTGTTCTTTATTTATGGAAATGCCAATCCTGCTGCTAGAATCTAGCTAGCATCTTTTTTCCTTTGAGTTAAATTTTGCCATCTTTCTTAGGAAATAATCAGTCTTGGGTTTTATTTTGTATATTTGTAAAGAGATTTTAGCTTGAAACTCTATCTAAATGTCCAAAATCGGACAATGCGCGCATTAGTTCCAAGCCAGCTGTCTCTTTACAGGTGTACAGAAATCCCAGATGCATTTTTAAATTTCAGATCTGGTGGCATTTGCTGTAGTTGTATCAGAAATGCAAGGAAATCATAATTTCTTCTCTATGTGGGAGGTTTTAAATCTAATGATATTTTGTTTATTTCAGTAGGCAAGGGCAGCACCTAGGGCAGACAGAATGTCTTATTCCTATGGATCCAAGGTCCAGCCCGGCACTTCCGGGGTTTGCTCAGAATAGCTCTTGTATCTATTTTGCTCTCTGGGGCGGGCTGGGTGCTGTGCAGCCTGCTGGCCTTGAGACAGCACAGGGACAGCAGGGTAAATAGACAATGCCCCTGTTATTTGCCGTGGCTGGGCCGGCCCCTTTTGGTAGTTTCCCGACTGGTGTTGAGGCAAAGAATTTCCCTGGATATCTGTCTTAGATTTACACTCATTTGCCCAATGTTTCCCTTTTTTACATTTAGGGCATAGTCCAGGTTGTTTGGGACCTCTGCCATTTCCTTTATTAACCCCTTTATTAGAAAGACACTGTTTTGCCATGTGTCCTGTTCCTCCACAAGTGTAACACTTGTGTGTTTGAATTTCCTTGGAACTGGTGCCGCACAAGGCAGCGGAGAGTGGCGGGAACAGCCCCCGCGGCTTCTCTTTTTCTTGACAAGAAGCTTTAATAATTCTAAAAAGTGTTCTAACACATCCTCTATATCACTACCCTCTTCAGTTCCAGCAGAAAAACATTCTTCCTCCTCTTTTGCCTGAACAACACCTTTATTATCATCATGACAAAGAGCAGCAGCTTCCTCAAAATCCTCCTCATCTTGAGGAGTTAAATTGTCTTTAAAAGTTACATTATTTCTTTTTAATATACTGTCTTTTTTAGACTCCTGTTTTGTGCTATCACACTGCTTCTCCTTTTTTTCTGGCTTAAGAGATGGTTTATTATGGTCATGCCTGGGATCCAAACAATCCCGTTATTAAATTCCATAAGAAAATGCAGACCTCCTGAATGAATTTTAAAAAATTTTCTACTTGCTTGTCATTAACCTTAGTTCCTCTACTATTGAGCATAGACTTTAACATTTGCCCATAAAGGGCATTTTCTCTAGATTCTAATTGCCCCATGCTTTACTCCCGATTATCAAAAATTTGCTCCTCCCTTACCTTAACGAGTGCACTCTTTATCCGGAGGAGTTCCTCACCGTCGTCTCTCCAAGCCCGATGGAGTTCCTCACCTTCTTTTTCCCAGTTCCTCAGTCCCTTAGCTCGGGCGCCAGATCTGTCAGGGCCAGCCTGACAGGGTTGAGCCGGGCTGAGGCAGGGAGGTGGGAATTGAGAAAAGAAAGAAAGACAGGAAAGCGGGGTCGGGAGGACCCCAGTTCTCTTGATGAACTGAAGCGAGTTTATTAGCCACACAATCTTATTTATACACAACACACTGAATCGGAGGTCTGTCAAGAGGAACGTATTCTTTGTTCCTCTTAATCTCTAAGGGAGAGAGACAGCAGAAGGACAAGTTCTCAGTACAGCATATCTCAGTAAATAGTTATAGACTTCTTGGTAAGCCATGAAAGGCTGTTCTCATTCTACAAAGGTTGATCTCATTCTACTGATAATCGCCATCCAAACAAGTCTGGGAAAACTGTGTGGGTAAGGGTCCCAGCCTTGCTAGCCCCTTCAGGTGCAAGGACCTTGCCAGCTTACATGTGGCCTCCAACAGGGATATAGTTAGAAACATCGATGAGAGAGATTGATCCGCTGCCTCCTTCATGTTCCCAGTGGAAAACCCAGCTGCCTCCTGCACGCCCCCAGTGGACAACCCAGGACCATCCGCAACCAAGGTACATGCCCTTGACCGGAATCGAACCTGGGATCCTTGAGTACGCAGGCCAATGCTCTATCCACTGAGCCAAACCGGTTGGGCTGGTTGGGTTTTTTTTCTTTTAAAACAACTTCTTGAATATTTTATAATCTGGAGATTTTCCTTTCATATCTTAGTCCTCCCTTTACCATATTAAGAACTTATCACAAATGCCCTTCATCTTCTTTTCTTGAGGATTCTCGGGTAGAATCATCGCACTACTGCAGAGGAAATGTATTACTTCTTCCTTTCTAGGTTCCTTGGCTGGCCTAATAACCAGATTGACATAAAATAGGTTAACCTAAGAAAAAAATCTAGTTTCATGTGTACAGAAGCTCATAAATATATGAGACTCAAAGAAGTGACCAAAACAGGTGGGCAAAAAAAAGAATACATTTGTAAAGAACTGACAAACCAGAGCAGTTAGGGCTTGGGATACTAAATTAATAAGTAACGAGGTTTGTGTACACGGCCTGCCATGCACTAAGTTTCCTAGCTCTGGTCATAAGGAAGTCCCTCCTCCTTCTGGAACAGGGAGGGTACCTTTCATGGGGCAGATTCATTTCCTACTTTGAGGGGGACAGAGGCAGGTCAGAATGCCCTTGCTTTGGCTATTTTTCAGGTAACTTTAATTCAAAATAATCGATGTGCCAAAGTGGCATATTTTGGGATGGCATATTTTACTCCCCTTTGCTATTCAATGGAAGATCACACATCACCTGGATCTTCAGTAGGAAGTAATATTTGCTTTTCCCCTGAGAAGTGTTTTAAAACAGCTTCCCTTTACTCAATGTGGTATAGGAAACAATCTTAGATCAGCAATTTTCAACCTTTTTCATCTCATGGCACACATGAACAAATTACTAAAATTCCACAGCACACCAAAAAAAATATATTTTTTGCTGATCTGACAAAAAAGTAGATAGAATTTTGATTAATTCGTACCAGATGGCTATTGGTGTATAGACTGTTGTCAATTTTTTTTTTTAATTTGACTAAGGAAAAAGAGATCAGTATCGTTGACCAAATAGTCAGGTATTGCGAAGAAACCAAGATGGCGGCATAGGTAAACACCGGAAATTGCTGTCTCACACAACTACTTCAAAAATACAACTAAAAGACAAAATGGCCATCATCCAGAACCACAGGAAGGCTGGCTGAGTGGAAATTCTACAACTAGAAGGAAAGAGAAAAGCACACTGAGACTCAGAGGAGGTGCGGAGGTAAAGTGCAGAGGTACAGGGGCGCACGTGGCAAGGGCTGGCAACTGAGGACGCTGTTGTCTTATTCAATCAGGAGGGAGTCTCAAGTTCCTGACTGCTCTGAACTCCAGTTTCAAGGGAGTCTCTGGGGACCCAGAGTCATACAGGGTGAAACTGGACTGACTGGCATCAGGCAGAACTCGAGGGCAGCTTTCTCTCAGAGGTGCTTGCAGCGATTACCAGGACACTGAGATATGGCGCCTCTTAGCGTAGGACTGAGGATCAGCCATAGCTGTTTGCACTGCCCCATTGATTCCCTGAGACCCCACCCCACCCAAGCAGAGCACAGAGGCTTTTGCATATGACAGGTCTGGCCCTTTGCAATCTGAAAATCACCTAACAAACTGCAGCTGGGTCAAAGAGAACCAGAACTTTCAAAAGAAAGCCCAAGACCCCACAGCAGCTTGCATTGCTTCACAGCTGGGCCTCATTTGGGCACCTCCAAACAAAGAAGAGGAATCTGCAGAACTCTCCATAGCTCCTGCTTGGTAGCCTCATGCAGAGGCTAAATTAGCACCTCCTTAGAGATCCAAGAGCCAGTGTACCCAGTGATCAGAGTGGGACCATCCAGATTACAACTCCTCAGATCCATAAGGGAGACACTCAGGGGGCAGACTCAGTGAGCACCAAAGCCCCACTGAAGCAAGTCTTGCCCCAGAAGGGTGTCTCCAGCACAGAAGTTCTCCCACTGATTCTCACAGCTGATTCCCACAGTCAATTGGCCTGGAGGTCAATTCCTCCCAGTGAAACCTACAACAATCAGGGCTTAACTACAAGACTGTGCACAAAGCCCACAAAGGGGAGCACCAAGAGTGTTCACCTCAGATAATTGGGGAGGCTGAGCCACTGGGCCCTATAGCACACCTAGCACAGAAAGCCACTCTGTCAACACAGGAAAGTATAAAAAATGCGGAGACAAAGAAACAGGTCACAAATGACAGAAATGGAGGAAAGCAAACGACTGGATATAGAGTTCAAAACCACACTTATAAGGTTTTTTCAAGAATTTTCTAGAAACCGCCGATAAATTTAGTAAGACCCTCAAAAAGTCTGGTGAGACCACCGATAAATTTAGTGAGACCCTCAAGAAATCTAGTGAGACCCTCGAGGATATGAAAAAAGACCAACTAGAAATTAAGCATACACTGACTGAAATAAAGAATGTTATACAGAGTTCCAACAGCAGACTAGAGGATCGCAAGAATCAACTCAAAGATTTGAAATAGGAAGAAGCAAAAAACACCCAATCGGAAAACAAAAAGAAAAAAGAATAAAAAAATATGAAGATAGTGTAAGGAGCCTCTGAGACAACTTCAAGCGTACTAACATCTGAATTATGAGGGTGCTAGAAGAAGAGAGAGAGCAAAATATTGAAAACCTATTTGAAGAAATAATGACAGAAAACTTCCCCTACCTGGTGAAAGAAGTCCAGGAAGCACAGAGAACCCCAAACAAAAGGAATCCAAAGAGGACCATGCCAAGACACATCATAATTAAAATTCCAAGAGCGAAAGACAAAGAGAGAATCTTAAAAGTAGCAAGAGAAAAACAGTCAGTTATCTACAAGGGAGTACCCATACGACTGTCAGCTGATTTCTCAACAGAAACTATGCAGGCCAGAAGAGAATGGCAAGAAATATTCAAAGTGATGAATACCAAGAACCTACAACCAAGATTACTTTACCCAGCAAAGCTATCATTCAGAATTGAAAGTCAGATAAAGAGCTTTACTGATAAGAAAAAGCTAAAGGAGTTCATCAGCACCAAACCAGTATTATATGAATGATGAAAGGTATCCTTTAAGAAGAAGAGGAAGGAGAAAAAGGTAAAGATACAAATTATGAAGAACAAATACACATCTATCAACAAGTGAATCTAAAAATCAAGTGAATAAATAATCTGATGAACAGAATAAACTGGTGAATATAATAGAATCAGGGACATAGAAAGGGAGTGGACTGACTATTCTCCAGGGGGGAAGGGGTGTGAGGGGTGCGGGAAGAGACTGGACAAAAATCGTACAGCTATGGATGAGGACATTGGGCAGAGGGTGGGTTGGGAACCGGTGGAGGGGAGCTATGGGGGGGGGGGAGAGGAACAACTGTAATAATCTGAACAATGAAGATTTAATGAAAAAAACAAATAGTCAGGTATTGTAAATTTTAACAATTCTTGTGGCACATGGGTTGACAATCTCTACTTTGGATGTAAGGGATGTAATGGAAAGGAAATGTTCAAACCAGATGTAACCACCCTCCTGAACAAGTCAGAATGAAGATAGTTATTTTTTCAAGAGCATGTTGAAGCATTGTAACTTTATCAAATAATAAAAACTGTATGTCTAGTGATGCAACTGGAATAAGTCTATGAGTAGAGCCTAAGAACTATTGCCAATTAGAAATAGGGGCCTGAGTAAACAAGCAATCATTCCTCGGGACATCAACAAAAAGAGCAGTTTAATTAGAGTAAAGACACCTGCAACCTGGAAAGGCAAAATCTAGACTGGAAAAAAAGTACAAATTATCATTTTTTTCTGTGGCCAAATTAATTAATAATGATTTTATTGTATTGCTTTTGTAAATTGTTGGTGTGTCTCATTTTATGTAACTATGCATAATAAAATGTTCATGCTTCTCATTTCAGTATGGATAGTTATAATTTCCAACAGTTCTCAACACTATCAGCCCCACTTTTACTGAGAAATACTTAATACTGTTTATATATGTAGGTTATAAGCTAAGATAAGCTTTTATAATAAAAAGAACACCAAACAAAGTGTGTTTTCATAGAGGGGGATCTATTTCTCTTTTAGGTAACAGTTGTGAGCTGCAGGTGTTTGAGGGCAGGTGGGCAGTTCTGATCTCCAAGGTCATTCAGGGACATGGGTGTTCCGTTCTGCTTTCCTATCATCACATATTTTGTTGCCCTCCCCCACATGAGTGGAATAAACTCACAATCATTAGTCCCTAAGTCCTGGATAAAACAACACACACCCCAAACTTTTAAGGGAAAAATTTGATGTTGCTTATGCATTCCTCTTATATCCCATTGATAAAAATCTACAGAGACACATAAATGCAAGGTATTCTGAGTAATTTAATCTGTCTTGATAGATCATTTTCTATTATAGTTAACTAGAGGCCTGGTGCATGAAATGTGGGCATGGGTGGGCCCCCTAGGCCTGGCCGGCAATCAGGACCAATCAGATCCCCCGCCTCCCCACCTCCCCGCCTTCTCCTTCCCCTGCTGCCTGTGGCAACCGCCACCCATCCCCCAGTTCCCCATCCCAGCTTGGGCCCTGACAGCCAGGGGTAGGGACCCAAGAGGTTGGCCACCAGCTCTGAGGAGGAAGCCAGCCATCAGGCCCCCTGGGAAAGGGGCCACGTCCACTGCCACCCCCCCCCAGTTCCCAGTCCCAGCCCAGGGGCCTGGCTCCGATCAGGCGACCAGAGCCTTCCAGCCAGGGGGAGGGACTGGGAGGTTGACCGGTAGGTCTCATAGGTGATTGGGGTCTGTAGGCTGGGGGCCACTCCTGCGTTGAGCGTCTGCTCCCTGGTGCTCGTGTGCATCATAGCAACCGCTCGTTCCAGTCGTTTCATTGTAAGGTCACTTAGGCTTTTATATATAGATATAGATATAGATGATATAGATATAGATATAGATAAGTCTCCATTGATATGAAACTGTGAGAATAGATATTGCAGGAAAATGGAATTAAGTACAAAACTAAACAAACAAATAAAAGCCCATACTGCTATAAAATAATAAAGATTTGCAAAATTAACTTATAACAAGGTAATATAAATATCTGATGACTATAAAGTCATCAGAAGCAAGTACGTTTATGAAGAAATCGCTTCAGATACAAAAGTTACACAGTAGCATTAAATTTGCATCTTAAAAACTATCTTCTACATTGACATTAATGACTTAATTATTTGAAATTGTTACCTAATTTTGCAAAATTCAAAATGAAAAAAGGTAGACTTTTCTCTCAATTCGCATATATTGTATTCCTAATAATTTTACTGTATAGTAAAATCATGTAAAAATAATTTGTTCTTCTAATTAAAGCAGAGTAATGTTCTAGGCTTAATAATTATTAATACATTTTCCATCTACATGGATAACTGGTAGTTTTCTTGAAAGTTGTAGAGCATAAATCCATTATTTTCCCCCTCAAATAGACAATAATATCCTCTAATCACAGTGACAATCAAAAAATATCCCCAGATTGCCTTAGAAAGAAGTGAAAATGCCATTGGCAACCCTTGTCCAAATCAAATAAGTGTCTTATTGTTATCAAGTGTATTTAAAAACAATCATGAAAGTATTTTCATGAGTAGATAACTCAGGTAGATACTCTTTAAAAGCAAGAATCAAGATCCAGGAGTTCAAGGAGAAAACTGGTAAGCAAGACACACCCGTTGTGAAATCAGAGTTTCTGAAGCTAAGTATATTTAAGGTTGTGTGCTAACCTTGGGATTAAAAGACCTGTGTATTTCATCAAAATAAGGCCTCTTATATTTGCACACATATGATAGCAGAGTCATAAAAATGTTCTGTATCATCTCTATACAATTAATTTTCTTTGGTGTCTCCCACCTTCATATCAATGGCATTTTAAAAAATCAACCATTGCTTTTTCCACATTATTTTACTGAATAAAGTAATCAGTTACATCAGAGAAACAATAATCATGCTAATTTTTGTTCCAAAATTCATATAGCTATTTGGAAGATTTGCATATACTATATCATATACATGTAAGATTAATTATAATGAACTATGTTGAACTACAACAATTATTTACTTGATTTCATTCTTCTGAGTTCATAAAGCACAATCTGTTGGATGCTTCCATGACTCCATGGCACTTCCTTTTGTATAAACATCACCAACAACCATCTTTCCCTTTCTGTTACTTTGAGAATTTCAGAGCTACTTCATTAAGAAGACCTTATTAAGATTAAGGTCTTCTCTCTGAATCCATGAAATCTTTGATATTGCTATCATGTTGTTGTTAATCCTGACCCAAGGATATTTTTACATTGAATTTTAGAGAGAGAGAGTGTGTGTGTGTGGGGAGGGGGAGGCGGAGAGAAACATCAATGTGAAAGAGACACATCAATTGGTTACCTTCTGTATGTGCTCTGACAAGAGCTGGGGATCAAGCCTGCAACCAAGGTATGTGCCCGCAACTGGAAATGAACCTGGGACCCTACAGTCTGAAGGCCGATGCTCTATCCACTGAGCAAAACTGGCTAGGGTAATATTGCTATCTTTGATATTGAATTGATAATTGCTTTATGTATAAGATAGCAAATATCATGCTTTTTACTTGGAATTCTCCTCCTGCTAATAAGAATATCAGTGCTCCTGATTTTTTGTCCTATGTTCTCCTGCTTATTTTAGAAATGTTTAGGCATTTTGTGTATCTTGATTTATGTCTGTTTCTTGCAAACCAACACAGCTTTGTGGTATCATTGAGCTAGCCTTAAAGTCTGGATTTATTTTGGTTATATTGCTTTATGCTTTCCTACTTTCTGCTTATTTGCAATTTAGAAATACAAATTTTTTTCATCCACAAAACTTGAAAGATTGAAATCTTGTTCTTAATTACAAGAGCAGTTACTTTAATTTCATCGTATGCATAGGTGAATGCATATTTCTGTAAAAATAATTACAAACACAAAAAGGAAGTAATTCAACCATTCCTTCATAGTGAAAAATGAAGTGCATTTTTACAAGTTTTAATATTTCTTTTTACTTTACAATGCTTGTTAATCTATTTTGAAAGTTAGAAATGCAGCTTATAAATAATTGATTCATCTCAAAATTATATTTTTCAATAACTTGTTTTGATTCTTGCATTTATTTTAACTGTATTTATTGCAATATTTATATGTTTAGTTTACTTTCCAATATTATTATACCATTACTTTTACAATATTGGTATTTTAATTTATCTCTATTTATGAATGAATCTTAAATTCTTCTCCTCTTAGGAAAGAGAAATAATGATTTCTAAATCCTTTTATAACTTAAATGTCTTTCTGTTATCTGACCTCATCTCCCCCATTTTCAGGGGGCAGGAAGAGTGGAATTCTTGTAATATCCGGAGAAGAGGAATTTTCTGAGACTCATGCTGGTGAATGAGTGATTTTTATTTATGTGGAATTAAATCCCTGAGTTCCCAATGTCCAATTTTCCTTTTCTCAGTCATAGAAGTGTAGCTGGGGCTTCAGTAGAGCTAAAATCAGAGTCAATATCTGTGGGAAACTGATATAGGGTTAAGCCTCAGACTGACCTGCTGGCAAAGTCACAAACAAGTCCTAGCTTAGAGGGCACAATCCTCTTAGCTTAATTAGGCTTGACCTTATAACACTCCCTAGATCTTATCTGGGAAGCTAAGGGGCTGAGGAAGTGCAGGAAGTATAAACATGGTGTAAACAAGTGAAACTCACAAGAACTGTGTACCTATGGTAACCACCACCTTGTTTACCGCTCACTATAAAAAGCTTGGTGAGGCCTGAGCACAGTGGAAGTCCTTCCTCTTGAGTTGGACTTGCGCCTGGTCCCCCAATATTCCCAAATTATCTCGGGTCTTTTCTTTTTCATTTGTGTGCGGCTCCTCTTCCAGACCCGAACCCTGAACCACGCAGGACGTGGAGGGAAACACTTACGACAAATATCCAGTGCTTCCTTTCTATGTTGGAGCCCAGTCCAGTCCAGCATCAGGCTAGCTTAGCTTGTGTTTCCGTTTATAGTCCACCAGTCCATTGCCTGTGGGGTCCACATGGCCATGGGCCATATGGGCGAATGCAAGGAAGCAGGAGCAAAGAGTCACAAGAGAGGGGAACAACCAGAGCACAAGAGAGAAAGCTCCTTTGTTTAGGAGATTATGTATTTCCAAATTGTCATATGCTTGCAATGGCCACACCCATCTGGTATATCAATGGTTCCCCAGGCTTGACCTTCCCTATGTCACCCCAAATTTTCTGGGCATGATGTACCTATTTTCGCTTTGTTAGCTCCCTTCCTCCAATGTTTTGCAGGGCGTAGGTTGGTGATTCCCTGGGGAGTGCATAGTTGCAGCTTCCTGGTGAAGCTGCCCAAATGACATGACTATAATGTTTGGCCATCCCTTTGCTCCTTTCCTGTTATTAATAACTAGCTTATCACAATGGTATCATTTCCATTGCCTGTATGCTGGTATAGTTAGAGATTTTTTGAGTCCTAATAATCTCTCCCTTGTTTATACCCTGCACAGGACATTTTTCAAACTCATTTTAATACTGGCACTTCCTTTTTTTAAAAATTATCTTTATTGTTTAAAGTATTACAGCTATCCTCTTCTTTTCCCCATTGATCCCCTCCTCCCCACTCCCATCCCCTTCTCAGGCCTTTACTCCACTCTTGTCTGTGTCCATGGGTTATGCAATATGCATATAAGTTCTTTGGTTGATCTCTTCCCACCCCGCTTCCCTCTGAGGATCCGCAGTCTGTTGCATGCTTCCATGATTCTGGATGGCACTTCTTTTGAGTAAAGCATTGTTATTAGTTGCATGAGCTCTTGAGACAGAATGGGTTTGAAACAGATATTGGCTTAATATTTGTTCAATATGATTAAGGCACTCAACTCCTCTTTATTTTAAATTATTACATGGAATTAATGAGGATATTAAGTTTACAGATTGTGCAGTGGGTTAGATTAGTTAATACTTGTGTTTATATGCCCAATGTACTTAACAGAGTACCTAACACATAATAAGTTACTCATAATATTAGCAGTTATTGTGTAAGTATTATGAGCTATATCTGATTTTTTTTTTCATTACAGATTACCTGTTTTTCTGCCTGGATGTTTGCTTAAACTTAAAATTCAAAAAGCTGCTTGACGCTTGGTGACCTATTTGTATTTGCAGACTGAAAAATATTCTTAAGAAAAAAACAGCTTAAATTATTAATTAACAATATATTAGTTGTTTTAGATTCTTCTCTTATAATACATTTTTATTAGTTTTTAATGTCTTTTCACTTAAAAACTTTTTTGATGTTTCCCACTGCTTTGCTAATTTTACACTTTATAACTATTTTTATTTATAATATTTTGACAGTGTTTTCACATTGTGCTTCACACCTTTCTGAATCTCTGTTGTCATCTTGACCTTATATATTTTTATGTGCCCTTGATTTCACTGAAACTGTATCTTTTGACCTCTCTGGGGAGGGATCAAGGAGATTGCCTCAAATTATTATTATTATTGTTATTATTGTTTTTGAAAAACATAGTTTTTTCAAATGTAGTACTTACAGAAGAGAGAACTTTTAGTATGTTAACCTCCTGGTCTTTTCTGTATCCACCATGCAAGAATCACAGGACATAAGCTTTCTTTCCTAATTCTGTCTAGTAGTGGGTCCTAAGAGTTGTACTCTAGAAATGAATGGGAAAACAATTCCCCGATGATGAAGGAAAGTCAGAGCTGTAAATCTGAGCAAGGCTGGATAAATCTTCCCTGGGAAATGACAACTTAATTTTATGTTTGGCATATTTCTGCATCCCAAAGTTACAGGCAACAAAACCACTGTCCTCGATCACGCATCACTATCCACACTGTTCTTTGCTCACTGCTTATCAAATTTTACCTAGGTAGCCCAGCTGGTGTGGCTCAGTGGTTGAGCATTGACCTATGAACCATAAGGTCACAATTTGATTCTGTTCAAGGCATATGCCTGAGTTACAGGCTCGATCCCCAGTGTGGGATTTGTAGGAGGCAGCCAATCAATGATTTTCTCTCATCATTGATGTTTTTCTCTCTCCATCTCCTTTCCTTTCTGAAATCAATAGCAATGTATTTAATTTTTTTAACCTATATAAAGCTTATTCACTTTATTTCATTATTCTACACTCAATTTTTTATGGCCCTATTATAAATTTTATAATTCAAATGATGGAAAGTTAGCATGTTTCATTTATAAAAATCTCAGCTTGAAAACCCTTTCCTTAAGAATGCTTTCCCTTGTAAATTTGGTTAGTGTTCTTTGTTCTCCCATAACATCTAGTTTCTCTAGTTATACTTGCATTTACCAACACAGGTTTTCTATTCCTTGGGAGATTATCAGTGAGGAAAAGGGTGTATTCGACCTTATTTACCAATTTCTTTCCAGGGCCTATCAGAGGGCCTAAAAAATGTTTTTTGTTAATTACTCATGAAATCGTATAAATTTACAGTACGAGATTGTAGATTGTTGCTTGTTTCTTTTTTATTTAGAGGGTAGGAGTACACACGATATTGTGTAATAGTATATGCACAATACAATTTTGTGTATATCTATAATAATCTATAATAATAAAAGTATAATAAGCTAATTAGACAAGACAGCTGAATGACCTTCCATATGTCATTCTGGACATCCTTCCAGACCAGTGGTTCTCAACCTTCTGGCCCTTTAAATACAGTTTCTCATGTTGTGACCCAACCATAAAATTATTTTTGTTGCTACTTCATAACTGTAATGTTGCTACTGTTGTGAATTGTACTGTAAATATCTGATATGCAGGATGGTCTTAGGCGACCCTGTGAAAGGGTCGTTCGACTGCTAAAGGGGTCGCGACCCACAGGTTGAGAACCACTGTTCCAGGTGAAGCTGCAGTGGCGGGGGCTGAGGCAGAGGTGGTTAGGGGTGATCAGGCAGGCAGGCGAGCGGTTAGGAGCCAGTAGTCCCAGATTGCGAGAGGGTGCAGGCCGTGCTGAAGGATCCTCCCTGCCTCATGCATGAATTTTGTGCATCAGGCCTCTAGTTTATGAATAATAACAGAAAGTTGGGAGGAGGCCTATCAGGTCCTGCTTTAACATTTTGTTGCCATTTTGATCAGGAACACCTTATAGAGAATTATAATGGTTACTAGAGGCCCGGTGCACAAAAATTTGTGCACTCGGGGGAGGGAGAGGGGGTCCCTCAGCCCGGCCTGTGCCCTCTTGCAATCTGGGACCCCTCGGGAGATAACGACCTGCTGGCTTAGGCCTGCTCCCGGGTGGCAGAGGGAAGGCCCAATCCCTAGGTGCAGACCCTGGTAGGGCTCAGAGCAGGGCTGATTGGGGAGTTGGGGCGCTGCCCCCTGTCATGCACAGAGCAGGGCGGATCTGGAGGTTGCGATGCCACCCCTAGTCACGCTCAGGGTAGGGCCGATTGGGGGGTTGGGGCACCGCCCCGACACACTCAAGGCAGGGTTGATAGGGAAGTTGCGGCACCACCCCCTGTCATGCACAGAGCAGGGCCCATCGGGGGGGTGGGGCTCCGTACCCTGTCACACACAGAGCAGGGTTGATCAGGGGGTTGGGGAGCTCCCCCTGTCACGCACAGAGCAGGGCCGATCAGGAGGTTGAAGAGCTCCCCCCTGTCATGCACAGAGTAGGGCCAATAGGGGAGTTGAGGCACCGCCCCCTGTCACACACAGAGCAGGGCAGATCAGGGGGTTTGGACGCTGCCCCCTGTCATGCACAGAGCAGGGCCCATCAGGGGGGTTGGGGCTCCGTACCCTGTCACACACAGAGCAGGGCTGATCAGGGGGTTGAGGAGCTCCCCATTGTCACTCACAGAGTAGGGCCCATCAGGGGGGTTGGGGCACTGCCCCCCATCACACACAGAGCAGGGCGGATCAGGGGGTTGGGGCGCTACCACTGTCACACTCAGGGCAGGGCCGATGGGGAGGTTATGGCTCTACCCCGTCACACACAGAGCAGGGCCTGTGTGTGTGTGGGGGGGGGTTGGGGCGCCGCCCTCTATCACCCACAGAACAGGGCAATCAGGGGGTTAGGGCGTGGCACCCTGTCACACACAGAGCAGCAGGGCGATCAGGGGGTTTGGGCGCTGCCCCCTGTCACGCTGATCCCGGTGCCGGGAGGCCTCACCGCTCTGCTGATCCCGGTGCCGGGAGGCATATTACCCTTTTACTATATAGAATAGAGGCCTGGTGCACGGGTGGGGGCTGGCTGGTTTGCCCTGAAGGGTGTCCTGGATCAGGGTGGGGGTCCCCACTGGGGTGCCTAGCCAGTCTGGCTGAGGGGCTGAGGGCCATTTTCAGGCTGACGGGTGACTGAAGCTCCCAACCACTCCTTTTTTCCTTTTCTTTTTTTTTTTATTCTGGGCCAGCTTTAGCTCTGAGGCCTGGGCTGCTGAAAACAGGTTTCTGGCCTTTGTTTACTGTCTGTATTTGATACAATGTTGCGGTCTGGCTGGCTGAAGCCCGGCTGAGTAAAGCAGGTTTCTGGGGGGTTTTTAGCTTCTATATTTGCAACATAGTTGCTTAGAGTTGCAGCTGAGAGGCCGGCAAGTCAGGCGGGGAACGTTGGAGTCCTCCATCACTGAAGTAAGCAAGCCTCCCTGTTCGCATCAGCTGCCTGGCTGCCGGCTGCCATCTTGGCTGGCAGTTAATTTGCATATCTCCCTGATTAGCCAATGGGAAGGGTAGCGGTCATACATTAATTACCATATTTCTCTTTTATTAGATAGGATGTTTTTAATTAAAATGCTTTATGAAAGATGGAGGTCATTGATGTAAGCAAAAACAAAAATATGAGTTAAGTCATTTAAATATCAATTGTTCTAACTTTGCATCTTGATTAGAGATAATTCATATTGAACAAACTGATGTTGATACATTGCAATATTTATTGTTACTTTGATTTTCTTAAAAATATTTTAAACATTTTTATTAATCACTGCATTACATGCTGTAACATTCTATCATTTCCTCTCACAATTTTTCTTATGATTGGGGAATGAGCAGATGGAGTTGATTAATTATGAAAGTCAGAAAAGTGCATATTCTTAGTTTAAAAAATATCAGCTACTTCTTTAACTAGACTTTTGGGAAGAAAAAAATTTTTTATCTTTAATTTCTTTATCGGTTAAGGTATTACATGTGTGTCCTCATCCCCCGCAATTAACCCCCAACCTCCCCCCACCACACTCATGCTTTCATCCCCCTGTTGTCCATGTCCATTGGTTTGGCTTATATGCACGCATACAAGTCCTTGGTTGATCTCTTCTGATTAACCCGACCCTCCCCTACTTTCCCTCTAGAGATTGATAGGCAGATCGCTGTTTCTCTGCCTTTGGATCTGTCCTTGTTCATCAGTTTATGTTGTTCTCTGTATTCCACAAATGAGTGAGATCATGTGGTATTTATCTTTCTCTGAATGGCTTATTTCACTTAGCATAATGCTCTCCAGTTCCATCCATGCTGTTGCAAATGGCAAGAGTTCCTTCTTTTTTACAGCAGCACAGTATTCCACTGTGTAGATGTACCATAGTTTTTTAATCCATTTATCTGCTGATGGGCACTTAGGCTGTTTCCAAATCTTAGCTATGGTGAATTGTGCTGCTATGAACATAGGGGTGCATATATCCTTTCTGATTGGTGTTTCTGGTTTCTTGGGATATATTCCCAGAAGTGGGATCACTGGGTCAAATGGGAGTTCCATTTATAGTTTTTTGAGGAAACCCCATACTGTTCTCCACAGTGGCTGCACCAGTCTGCATTCCCACCTGCAGTGCAGAAGGGTTCCATTTTCTTCACATCCTCTCCGACACTTGTTGTTTGTTGATTTTTTGATGATAGCCATTCTGACAGGTGTGAGATGATACTGCATTGTCATTTTGATTTGCATCTCTCATATAATTAGTGACTTTGAGCATGTTTTCATATGTCTTTCAGCTTTCTGTATGTCCTCTTTGAAAAGTGTCTATCTAGGTCCGTTACCCATTTTTTGATTGGATTGTTTATCTTCTTATTGTTAAGTTGCATGAGTTCCCTGTTAATATTGGAGATTAAACCCTTATTGGTGATATCATTGGCAAATATGTTCTCCCATCTAGTGGGCCTTCTTGTTGTTTTGTTGATGGTTTCCTTTGCTGTGCAAAAGCTTTTTATTTTGATATAGTCCTATTTGTTTATTTTCTCTTTAGTTTCCATTGCCCTAGAGCAGTATCAGAGAAGAAATTCCTTTGGCATATGTTTGCGATTTCACTGCCTGTGGATTCCTCTAGTATTTTTATGGTTTCCCCTCTTACGTTTAAGTCTTTTATCCATTTTGAGTTTATTTTTGTGTATGGTGTGAGTTGGTGGTCTAGTCTCATCTTTTTGCATCTATCTGTCCAATTTTCCCAACACCATTTATTGAAGAGACTGTCTTGACTCCTTGTATGCTCTTGCCTCCTTTGTTGAGTATTAATTGGGCAAAGTGGTTTGGGTCAATTTCTGGGATCTCTATTATATTCCATTGGTTTATATGTCTGTTCTTTTACCAGTACCAAGCTGTTTTAAGAGCGGTGGCTTTGCAATACAGCTTGATATCTCATATTGAGATCCCACCTACTTTGTTTTTCTTTATCAGGATTGCTGTAGCTATTCGAGGTCTTGTTTTTTCCAGATGTATTTTTGGAACTTTCGTTCTAGATCTGTGAAATATGCCATTACTAATTTAATAGGGAATGCATTGAACATATAGATTGCTTTGGGTAGTATGGACATTTTGATGATGTTGATTCTACCAATCCATGAGCACGGTATGTTCTTCCATCTGTTTATGTCTTCCTCTATCTCTTTTTTCAGTGTCCTGTAGTTTTTCACATATAAACTCCCTTAGCCCTTTTTTGTCTGTGAAGCTTCTTATTTCCCCTTCAATTTTGAATGATAGCCTTGCAGGATAGAGTATTCTTGGATTCAGTCCTTTGCTTTGCATCACTTTGTAAATTTCTGTTCATTCTTTTCTTGCCTGATGTGTTTCTGTTGAGAAATCATTTGATAATCTAATAGGAGATCCCTTGTATGTAACTTTCTGTCTCTCTCTTGCAGCCTTTAAGATGCTCTCTTTGTCCTGAACACTTGCCATGGTAATTATGATGTGTCTTGGTATGGGTCTTTTCGGGTTCACCTTGTTTGGGACTCTCTGGGCTTGTGTGACTTTTTCTACCCCACCTCAGGGAAGTTTTCTGATATTATTTCTTCAAATAGGTTTTCTAGCCCTGTTCCTCTTTCTGTTGTTCTGGCACCCCTATTATTCGTATGTTGTTTCGTTTTGTGTTGTCCCATAGCTCCCTTGGGCTCTCCTCCTGTCTTTTAATTTTTTTCTCCAATTGCAGTTCAGTTTGGGTGTCTTTTGCTTTCCTGTCTTCTAATTCACTAATTCAGTCCTCTGCTTCTCCTAGTCTACTGTTGAAACTTTCAATGGTGTTTTTTATTGCAGCTATATCACTCTTCATTTCTTCTTGGTTCTTACCTAAGTTATTGATTTTTTCATCCATTTCTTTTTTATTCTTACATAAGTTGTTGATTTTTTCATCCGTTTCTTCTTGATTCTTGCATATGTTGTTGATTTTTCCTCCATCCAGTTTATGCACTCTAGGACCCTTAATCTGAATTCTTTTTCTGTCATGTTGCATGCCTGTTTCACCTAGCTGCTTTTCTGGTGAGTCCTCCTTTTCTTTCCTTTGGGGGTTTCTTTGTCTACCCATGTTTGATCTGACTGACATATCTAGATGTTGAGTGATTCAGTGACTGCTCCTTGGGTGGCAGAGGCTCCTCGGGCTGCAGTTGCTCCTCGGGCGGTTGTGGTAACAGCTGCTCCTCAGTTGGCAGCAGGTCCTCTGGCGGGTGCTGTTCACAGCTGTGGTGGCTCTTCTGTCTGATGGGGGGAGGCTTCACACACAGCTGCTGTTCCTCAGACAGACCCTATATGTAATACTTTAAATAATAAAGAATTTAAAAATATAAATGTATAAGGCCAATCCTATATAATAAAAGCCCAATAAGCTAAGTATCTGGTTGTCCGTTCAACCAATCAAAGTATAATATGCTAATGATATGCTAATGCTGCTCAACTGCTCACCATAATGTGCACTGACCACTAGGGGGCAGATGCTCTGACTGATAGGTTAGCTTGCTGCTGAGGTTTGGCAGAATGGGACTGAATGAGACAGACCAGACATGCCCTAGAGTGCTTTTATGCTCCCTCCCTGGCTGGTCAACCTCCTGCATCTCTGCTCAACCCTGATCATGCACCAGTGGGGGTCCCTCAGCCTGGCCTGCGCCCTCTCTCAATCCAATCCAGGACCCCTCAGGGGATGTCAAAGAGCCAGTTTCAGCCTCATCCCTCAGGTCAGGCCAAGGGAACCCACTGGTGCACGAATTCGTGCACCTGACCTCTAGTCAATAATAATTAACTAAAGAAAAATAGATCTCCATATAGGAAATAGAAGGGATAAATATTTACTTACGCTATTTTACTTAGCCTATTGATCTACAGAATTTTAACCAGATAGGAAATCTTAAGTAGTAAGTATCCTATATAATAAAAGTCTAATATGCAAATCAACCGAATGGTGGGATGACTGATTGCTATGACGCACAATGACCACCAGTGGCAGATGCTCAATGCAGAAGCTACCCCCTGGTGGTCAGCGCTTCTCAGACAGAAACTGGGCTCACAGCTGGTGAGTGCAGTGGCAGTTAAGGGAGCCTTTTCTGCCTCCACTGCAGGCGGGTGGTAAGGAGCGAGGGATCCCAGACTGTGAGAGGCCCAGACTGCAAGAGGGATTGGGCCTAAGCTGGCAGGCAGACATCCCCTGAGGGGTCCTGGATTGTGAAAGGGTGCATGCTGGGCTGAGGGGTCCCCCTTACCACCCCCCCCCCACAATGCATAAATCTCATGCACCAGGCCTCTAGTATTATATGTTAAGAAGGCTTTATAGTCAAGAATTAGATTTCTGTTAAAATCCAACTTGCTCAGAGATGTTAACAAGAAACTGTTTTCAGTTTGTATTTTTGATTAAGAGTTGGACATACTTACTTAGAAAATTATTCTCACAGGAAATAATCATAACACTAGTTTTTGACTGAAGCAAAGAATGTAACCTCAAATTTAATTATGTAGGGAAAGACCAGCTTAATGTACTTGGCTATTTCTCCAGATTCAGCTTGAAAATATTCAGGACCTGAGAAGATTCATTTTCTCAATAGTTCCAAGCCAAAGATGTTAGAAAACTGGGAAGGTTCATGGTAGAGTTATAATTGGCTATAACCTAATTGGAACAATTCAGAATTGTTCATTGACTGGGAAAATGTGCAAGAAGAAACACACAAGGATGACAATGGCAGTGAGCTCTCCTGCAGCAGCTGCCACCTCTACTAGACACAAATCGCAGCAGGACACTAAAGGTGAGGAGCAGAGTGCGACCCTTGAGGAAGTGTGCTACCCTTTGCAAGAGCCATGTGAATTCTGTGATTTACAGAAGCAGGAAAACATGGATTATGTACAGAAATAATTAATGGTGAGGGACAAGGCTCACATAAATATACATTGTGATGAAAGGGAATTTAATAATTTGGGGCTACAAGACAGAGATAGTGCATTTATATCTGCAGCTTGGGTCATTATCAAAGTTGTATCAAGTTTATTGAGATGGTGGGCTGAAAAAGGCATCCAAAGATGGACCAAAAATTGTAACATGGAAATGCCCACTGGTTCCTGCTCTAATGGAGAAGAAGGAATGCTTTGGTTGGCCCAATGGCTGATAGCCCCTTTTCAAAAAGTTTTATCCGAGTAACTATCTCTTTGGGGGAAACAATGAACTAGATAATTCAGCGACCACAGGCAAATGGTTATGAACAGAAATTGGTGTCAGAATCCAAAATAATACCTTAGCCCTCA
The DNA here is from genome assembly GCF_963259705.1 of Myotis daubentonii. Classification (NCBI taxonomy): domain Eukaryota; kingdom Metazoa; phylum Chordata; class Mammalia; order Chiroptera; family Vespertilionidae; genus Myotis; species Myotis daubentonii. Next base: position 383,570 of record NC_081844.1, read on the forward strand.
CTAAGACTAGGATCTTTTGAGGGTCAGGTGACCAGTGAATTTTAGCTTAGGTCTATTTTGAAATAGGTCCAAATTTTATCTCACCCATTCTGTGGTTGCTCCTGGTTGTAAAATGCATAACTGAAATTCCTATACCAGCAGAATTATCCCACACACTCATCACCAATGACTCAAGGCAACTGTGGACAGAAAGTCTAAACCAATCCATAAGAACTGCCTGTAATTGTGCAAGTATTAAGTTAGAAGCTGTACCATCTGTCTGATGAATATGAGAGATTTGTGCCACCATGAAGGATTTGAAAGATTCAGGAGTGCGGATTTGGGCACATCCTCATTACGCTTTTGATTTGTCTTGAGAGAAAGAAGGAGGAAGAGAAGGAGGAGGAGGTTGGACAGGAGCCAGTGAGAGAGGAGGAAAAGATAGAGAAAGTAGAGGAGGAGGAAAGAAGGTTTAGAAGAAATAGAAGGAGTAAGAAAAGGATGAGAAGGAAGAGGAGGGGGAGTAGGTGACAGAGAAGAAGAAAGAGAGAGGGAGAAGACACAACTTGGAAAGTGGCAGTGTACTCACCAATTCTTTAACTACAGGAGACCCTATGCTGCTGCTGTACCATGTGGTTACTTTGCTTGAACAACTTCAAAGTCCCCATCACCTTGTACCCTATGCACCTACAGTGCAGGCAAATGCCTCCTCCTCATGTTTTCATCGTTCAATTCAATTTGCCTTCTCTCAGGTGGCAAGGCCCCCATACACCTTCATTATCTTCCCTCTGGGATGAGTCATCTCTACAGGCTGAAGGTCCTCACTGCCTTTTTCTTCCACAGGAAATACTTCTGGCTGGTCGGTTACAATGATGATGTTATGCAGAATGGACCAAGTGAGTGGGACAATACTACTCTAGAGTTGAGACTGTAGAGTCAGTAGCTGAGGAAGAAATTCTGACTGAAATTCAGAATTCTTACTCAGTGAAATATGTTTGTGTCCAGTGCTCTTCTGAGGGGGAGGCAGTTATCTGAGGTAAGCAATGATTGCTGGCATCTGGCCCCACCTGCTACCAAGATGGAGAACCAGCGCCCAGGGGGCCTCTGGATTTTAGAGGCAGATTACTCCTCAGTTGAGTATATGACTCCATGGAGTGGCCTGAAAGTTTGCTTCTTTTGCATTCAACCCAGAAAAAGACAGGCACTGTCATAGGTGCAGGCGGCTGCATGTCCCCCTCCATGCACTACAGCAGACGTGATGTCCTCCCAGTGTCCCTGGCAGATGGGGATTGTGGTTGGGACCTTGGGAAGGCCGGTGTGTGAGTCACAGTGCAGGTGCTCAGGATTCCCCACCTATGAGCATATCCTTGTTTACTTACCTTTGGTTCACTCAGGATGAGATTGAGCCTGTGTTCGGACTTGTCAGCAGCAGGTGTGCCGCAGGATGTTAGCCACTAGACAGTTAATGAGGACTGGTGTGTATGAAAACAAGAAAACTAAGAGTTAAAAAGCCAATTTCTAACTCCAGAGTCCGCCAAACAAGGCAGTTTATAAATACTGGGTGACAACATCCCTAGATGGAGGAGTGAGGACCGCTGTGCCAATCCAATGGCTCTCCTGGCTTCCATTGTGAATGTCTGTGTTGATGATATAGACCATCTGACAAATTTCTGAGTTGTCCACAGCAGCACACATGGATTGTTTACATGACTTATAGCCAAGACTCAGATTCAGCACAAAGAGCTTCAGGACATGAGTATATATTTGTGTCAATGATTCCAAGCCAGAGTGAGAAAAATTGGAAAGGTTCATGGTAGAAAGCTGGCAAATCTGATTGTCAAGGTTCCCTGGGTTGCTGAGAGCTGGGGAAGAGGTAACTAGGGTCCAAGCTGCATAGGTGTCCTGGCTCCCCACGGACCTGTGGGTGGCAATGGCTCCAGCCTCTGGCTGAGTCCATCAGGGCATCGCTGGTGGCTTCCATCCCCATTAGTCAAAAGTCGTCCTAGCCAGAGAGGCAAACATTCCGGGTTAGGGACTGTCATCACCCTGGGGATTGATAGAGATTTGTCCCACAGGATTTCCTGGGTTACAAAGAACAAATCTTAAACATGGGCCACCAAGTTACCATGCAACCTGAGCTGTCCATTATGACCTGGGTGTGATGTCACTCACAGAGTCATTAAGGGCCCTGCATGGAAAGACTACATCAATTAGTGTGGGTCATGTGTGGGCCATACCTGATCCAACCTGGGCTGATCAAAGTAGTTATATAAGGTGATGCCTTGGACCCTACTATCAAACAAGGAATCCTTGTCTCTACCTACACCTGTTCACTCATGGAAAGCTCCCTGTGGCCTGTTGACATTGAAGCAGTCACGGTCTATCCTCCTGATGGATTTGTATGATGTTGATGAGTGATGTTATTTCCTTCTGGAATAATATGAGTACATTTCTCTGTACTTACCTTCTCCTCACTAATATCAGCGTGAGCTTCTGTTAGGACTGGGCAGTAGCAGGTACGCTGTAGGGCCTTAGGCATCAGACAGTTCATGAGGAATTGTATCTATAAAAAGGAAAGAAAATCATTCATTCAGTGTTAAAAAACAAGTTCTAATCCAGATTCGGCTCAAGACACTTAGTAAATATTGGGCTATGGCATGTAACACTAAATGGAGGAATGGGGACTATCGTGGCAATCCAATGGGCTTCTGAGTTCTCTTTCCATGTCTGGGTTGATGACACAGACATTCTTAATGTTTTCTGAGTGCTCCAGAACAGTGGACATGGATGGTTTACTTAATCTGTATCCAAGAGATCTAATTCAGCATGAAGAGATCGATTTTGTCACAGGTTTCAAGCCAGATGTGAGAAAAACTGGAATGGATCATGGTATTGTTATAAGCCACACATGAGGAAAGTAGAATAATTCAGAATTTGCCAGGGAACAGAAAATTTTCAAGAGGAAGCAAGCACAACAGAGTAACAAAGACAGTGAGCTCTTCTGCGACAGTTGCTACCTTGATTAGACTCAAATCCCAGCAGGACCCTAAAAGTGAGGGGGGAGTTTGACTTCTGAGGTGGTGTGCTACTCTATTTGACATGTAAATGCCCACTCCCCCTCGTTTTAAATTATGAATAAGCAGTTCAAAAGTTTATGGCAGTGGTAATGTTGGACTTGATTGGTAATGTGAGTCCTATTGCCCACTCTGGGAGTGCCCACATAGCATACCTTTCACCAATGCATGGGGAACTATATAACGACTGGAAACAGCATATTTGAAGAGCTGCATGAAGACTCTTCTATGAAAACCAGACCTTGGGAACTGCAACCTCTCAATGGGAAAGTCCAAATGTGATGAGAGACATTGAACCCCAGAGGCAGGGGTACTGGGCCTTTTCCAGTCACTGAACTCACAGAGTGGATCTGATCAGCCTGAAATACAGCAAATCCAAGCAGGATCTAGTGAGTCTGACTGGCCCTGACGTACAGTGTTGGCTAATGAGTCACGTGTTCCTAGCAGTGGGGAGAGGAAGCTCACTGCATTGTTGCTCCATCTAGTGAAGCAGAAATGTCCCCGTGAGTCCCAGGGCCCAGCAGCCTAAGCCCTGTGCCTAATTCTCTGAGATTCAAGGGAAGCCTTATTGCCTAAAACAGGTCAATTTTATGAAAATCAAACTTTATTGTTCACAGAAAATATCTATTCTAATAGAGCCACAGTTACTTATTTACATAGAATCAATGACTGATATCTAATAATGAGGAGAGGCTTGGAGTTTCTGCAGAAACCACAAACCATTGAGTCTCTGGCTATTACAGAAACAGCTTGCTGACCTCTGACCTAGGATTCCCTTTATAATCATTAAAAAGTTGTTTAAGAATTTTAGAGAGGTCTTTTTCCCTAAAGACAAAAATTTCCTTGCTTATTATTCACTAATGGCCCGGTGCACAAATTCATGCATATGGAAAGGAAATGAAGTAGAAGAAATATTTTAATATTGCTATTTGCCCTTTATAATAGAAGTGTGAGCCAAATTCATGATTTACAATGACAGATGGAAACACGTGTGTGATTGGTGCCAGTTAGAGCTGTATATGTGTGAGTCAACTTAGCCTTTTATACATATACTAGAGGCCCGGTGCACAAAATTTGTGCACTCGGGGTGGGGGAGGAAGGGTGCATCCCTCAACCGGGCCTGCACCCATTTGTAGTCCAGGACCCCATGTGGGATATCCACCTGTTGACTTAGGCCCACTCCCCGGGGGATCAGGCTTAAGCTTGCAGTCAGACATCCTTCTGGCAGTCAGGGAGCCCTTGGGGGATGTCCAACTAAAGGCTTAGGCCCCCAAGGGTTGGGCCTAAACTGGTAGTTGGACATTCTTAGTGCTGCCACGGAGGTGGGAGAAGCTCCTGCCACCATCACTGCACTGGCCAGCCATGAGCCAGCTTCTGGCTGAGTGGCACTACTCCTCGGTCTGACCTAAACCCTAGAGATTAGTACTTCATTTTACAGCTTTTTCTCGGTTTATAGGCAGCAGCAAACTCAGACTACACAGTCGGGTGTGCAAGAAATGTTGCTTTCTTTATTGTTTAGTAACCAAAACTAACTTAAACTTCAGCCCCCATTCTGCCAAGTGAAAAAACAAAAACAAAATATTATTTAACTTAGGTTCCCCACCCTCTTCTCTGGAGTTGTACTTCCATGTCAGAAAGTTTATATCTCAGGCAGAGGTGCCAAAGAACCGAGCAGGGTCAAGAACATCTGGACCTCAGTCTTCCGTCTGGGCTGGCCCCCAACCAGCTGCCATTGACCCTCACCTCAGAGCTCAAGTCCATGCTGATCCCTGGTATATCCTCCTCATCTGGGCCTTGAGGCCTCTTGAGTCCAATTTGCTCTCTCCCTCTCACACAAAGAGCTATTGGGTTTTCTGGGGTGAGGTCCTCTGACACCTCCTCAGTCCCGTTGCATGCACACCATCTTGGTGCCTTGGTCACGGCCACAAAGCTGTGTGGCTGCTCTCAGACTCTCCGTCTTCTGCTGCCTTAGGGAGTGACTCAGTGGGAGGGGAGGGTCACAGTCATTTTTACATGGCCGCCAACAAACACTCAGTGTTCCTTCCCTCTAGTCCTCCTTCTCCTCCTCACCCCAGTCCAGGCACATCTATGTGCAGGGCAGGGGAGGGTAGGAGGCAGGCGTGTCTCTGACCCAGCACACAGGCTTCCAGATCCACTGCTCCCCCAGGAGGTCTTCCACGCTCTGGACCTCGACACCCAGAACCTGCCCCCTCTAAGCTGCAGGTCTTTGCCTGCAGTGGTCAAGTCTGTTTAGAGCAGTGGTTCTCAACCTTGGCTGCACATTAGAATCACCTGGGAATCTTTTCAAAATCCTGATTTCTGGGCCTCATCCTCCAGAAATTCTGTTTCTTTGTTACTAATGCTGTGGCTCTACCCCATAACAAAGAAACAGAATTACCAGAGGATGAGGCCCCGAAATCAGGATTTTGAAAAGATTCCCAGGTGATTCTAATGTGCAGCCAAGGTTGAGAACCACTGGTTTAGAGGCTTGAAGTCAAGAAGTGCCTCTTTGTTCTCTGCTTTCTGGAGGCAGTCAGGGTGGAACATTCCTGCCTGGACTGGGGAGGGGTCTCTGGGTGTTAAGAATACCAGGAGGGGGAGCACAGACTCCTCCTACAACTCTGAGATGGGAAAGGCAGCACCCCCTCACCTCTACCCACAGGACGTTTCTTTAGAAGCAGAAGCCTCATCCTTTGCAGGGGCCTGCCCTGGCTGCCTCAGTTTCTCAGAGACAACGAATTTGATGAACGTCTTTTCCCCACTGCAGTAGCTGCTTCATTTGTTCGTTCTCGCATTTTTCATTAGCTGCTAAATAGCCCCTGTGGCTGCAAACCTGTTGTGCCTGACTCAGCTAGTGGGGAGCTATGGGAGCTGTGCAGGGACAGGGGAAGGGGGAGGGGGGCCTGGCCTACAGAGAGGGTCAGTGGTGCCTGCCCGGCTGTCTCAGAGGATGTGGCTTAGATTAGGTTCTGTCCTTTGGCGACTTTAGGAGGGGAGGCCGTGTCCTCCGCTCCACACTTTGACTCAGGGGTGGAAGTTCTCCGTGCTCTCTAGCCTCATAACTCAGTGGATCATAGTGGGATGCTGCAGGCAGGCAGGCGGCTTCTGCGGCTACACACAGGCATGGGCTGGTGGCTTCTGCAGCCGCACACGGGCGCGGGCCTGCAACCCGGGACCGGATCAGGTCACAGGCGGCTTTTGTGGCCGTACACAGGCATGAGCAGGCGGCTTCTGTGGCTGTACATGCTGTGGGCAGGTGGTTTCAGAGGGTGCACCCGGGCTTGGGCTGTTGGCTTCTGTTGCCGCACAGGGGCACGGGCTGTCCCGCACACGGGCGCGGGCAGGGGGCTTCAGGGGGGTCAGGGTTGCCGCTTGGCCTGCTCCCGGGCACTCCTGCCCTCCGATCACCATGGCCATCTCGGGCTGCAGGCCAGCCGCCTGTCCAGGGAGCCCAGGGTTGCCCTCTGGCCTGCACCCTGGCCCTCCCGCCCTCTGATAGCGGGGGCAGGCCCTCCTGCCCTCCGATCACCATGGCGATCGCTGGGCGCAGGACAGCCGGCAACCTCAACCGGCTTTCTGATGGCGATCACTGGCTAAAGGCGGCCTTTGCCCACCCCCCAGCTCTTGCCTGCCGCCTGGGTTGCCATCACCATTCTTCAGTCCTTTCCCTTTCGCCTCCCAGCATTGTGGCTATGTATGCAAATAAACCGCCATCTTTGTTGGTAGTTAACCTCCATCTTAGCTGGCAGTTAATTTGCATATCACCCTGATTAGCCAATGGGAAGGGTAGCGGTCGTATGGCTAATTACCATGTTTCTCTTTTATTAGATAAGACTAGGGGCCCTGTGCAGGAAGATTCGTGCAAGGTGGTGTGGGGGTCCCTCAGCCTGGCCTGTGCCCTCTTACAGTCTGGGACCCCTCGGGGGATGACCATCTGCTGGCTGAGACCTGCTCCCCAGGGGATTGGGCATAAGCTGGCAATCAGACATCCCTCTGGCAGCCTGGCAACCCTCAGGGGATGTGTACTTGACAGCAGGGAGCAGACCTAAGCTGCAGTCAGACATCCTTAGCACTGCTGAGGAGGCAGGAGAGGCTCCCACAACCACCGCTGTACTAGCAGCCATCAGCCTGGCTTGTGGCTGAGCAGAGCTCCTCCATGTGGGATCTCACAAACAACCGGAGGGCAGCTCCTGCATTGAGCATCTGCCCCCTGGTGGTCATTGTGTGTCATAGTGACCAGTCATTCCCAGTCTTTCTGCTTTTAGGGTCAGTTTGCATATTACCCTTTTACTATATAGGATAGAGGCCTGGTGCACGGGTGGAGGCCGGCTGGTTTGCCCTGAAGGGTGTCTCGGATCAGGGTGGGGCCACTGCTTGGGTGCCTGGCCAGCTTGGGTGAGGGGCTGATGGCTGTTTTCAGGCTGCCTGCACCCCCTTTAGGGTAGAGGTCCCCACTGGGGTGCCTGGCCAGCCTAGATGAGGAGCTGATGGCTGTTTTCAGGCTGCCCACACCCCCTTCAGGGTGGGGGTCACCACTGGGGTGCCTGGCCAACCTGGATGAGGGGCTGATGACTGTTTTCAGTCTGCCCGCAACCTCTTCAGGGTAGGGGCCCCCATTGGGGTGCCTGGCCAGTCTGGATGAGGGGCTGAGGGCTGTTTTCAGGCAGGCCAAGCCTGCAACTGAAGCTCCCAGTCTCTCCTTTTGTTCTTTTTTATATTTTTTTTATTCAGGGATTTATTTACCTTCTGTAATTGAAACTTTGATGCAGCTCCAGCTCCAAGGCTGGCTGGCTGAAAGCAGATACCTGGGGTTTGTTTAGCTTCTATAATTGCAACATTGTTGCATCCGGAGCTCAGAGCCAGGCTGTGGCAGGCAGGGAACCTTGGCTTCCTCCATCACTGGAGCAACCAAGCCTCATGTTCCCTTCAGCTGTGTGGCTGCCAGCTGCCACCTTGGTTGGCAGTTAATTTGCATATCGCCCTGATTAGCCAATGGTAAATGTAGCGGAGGTATGGTTAATTACCATTTTTGTCTATTATTAGATAGGACTAGGGGCCCAGTGCATGAATCTTCCTGCACAGTGGTGTGGGGGGGCCCTCAGCCCAGTGTTCAGCAAACTCATTAGTCAACAGAGACAAATATCAACAGTACAACGATTGAAATTTCTTTTGAGAGCAAAATTTTTTAAACTTAAACTATATAGGTAGGTACATTGTTATTAACTTAATTAGTGTACTCCTAAGCTGGCCTTTGCTAAAAACGTCCTCAATCTGATTGTGGTACTTTCACTGAGGTCAACCCCTTCCAATTCTCCCATCCACACTTGTCTTGTATACTTATTTTGTCTATCTTTTGTCACCTGCGCGCGATTTGCAGACACGACTAGCACTAACCACTGCACAATGAGACTGCTGACTGACTGGCTCACTCAACTCCTGCATGAATCATGCGCGCCTCCCCTGCCCTGAGTATCCCGCAACCCGCCTGCACCGCGTCTCCCATCGCCGGACCGACCGACACCCCCCACTTCTTCTAAAGCCACTTCTTCAAAATAGACTCACCCAAGCTGAAAAACAACTTCTGCGTATGAGCCATGAAGTTTCTATTGCACTGTACTTGTGTGCCCACACATGGTATTTTGTGGAAGAGCCACACTCAAAGGGCCAAAAAGCCGCACGTGGCTCGTGAGCCATGGTTCGCTGACCACTGCCTCAGCCCGACCTGCACCCTCTCCAGTCCGGGAGTTTCTGTCTGTCTTTGCAATCATATGAATGAATTGTCTGAGACCTCCAACCCAGTTTGGTTTGTTGCTCACAGAATAATAGAGGCATTTTTTTTCTCTTTGCTTCATTGGTGGAGATTTCCTGGAAGTTTTAGGATATCTTCCCTTTAATTTTTCCTAGACACTCTGATTTTACTTATGTCTTCATCTTTGCTTTCCTTCCATCCCTTACCGCAACAGTAACTTGCTCCAGACTCACTTTGCTCTAGTGTCTAAGAGATCTGTCTGACACCAGAACTATGATTCCCAGCATTCCTGGTGCTTCCCACACTCTGGGCTTCTGCTTCCGGTCCAGGGGCTGCCATCAGAACTACTATGCCCAGAATTCCTGGTGCTCCCCACACTGGGAGTGACCGAGGGAGCCATGGCCCCGCAAGCCTCCAGCTCTCCTGCTCTGCTCTCTGCCCAGTGACTAAGGGAGGCACATCCCTCCATGGGAGTGACCGAGGGCACCACGTCCCCATAAGCTGCCGGCTTTCCCACTTCGGCTCTCTGCCCGACGCCTGTGTATGCAAGTTAACCACCATCTTTGTTGGGTTAATTTATATATCCACCATGATTGGTTGGTAAGTCTTATGCCCAGAGTTCGGGGTCCCCAACAATCCACCACCAGGGAGCCTCCTCCAATGCAAAAGCAACGAGTCTTTATTGATCAATTCTAGAATTGGCTCCCAGCCTCTATCCAGCGCAGCGGTGAGGCGAGAGAGAGAGAGAGTCCCAGGAGAACAAAGGTTATATAGGGCTAGCTATTTGGGGTGGGCTTTAGGAGTGACGTGAGTTACAGAGATTGGTCAGGGTTTTACAGCATAAGGGTCAGGAAGTGACCATCACATTCTGAAGGTTGGAGCCGTCCTCCACTATAGCCTTATTAGGACCTTTGCTACATTTCTGGAGCTTCATTCGTCCACTCAGGTGGGTGGTTGGGAGAGTTAGGACAATACCAGCATTCTTGTGGTCACTCTCAGGGGATGGGGGGGGCGGCTTGGGCTGAGGGCCCAGCCTTGCAAGACAAGATAGAGGAGAGGGAGAAGAGTATGTCTCTGCTTCATCCTTGAAGAGGGAGGAGGGTGTATTTCTGCTTAGTTCTTTCAAGTTCCGTTCTGTCCCTTCATTCCCCCCTTGTCTTGGAACTTCCTGCTCAATCATGAGACGGACTGAACTATTAACTGAACTATTTTTATACATTCCTTGACAAATTGGACTAGTCTGTTGATAATGCAAGGGCCGAAAGTCAACAGCATCAGGAGGGTTACAAGGGGTCCGCCGAGGTCCGCTGTCTTCTTGAGCGTGATCTGCAGTGGGTGTGTCTGGTCAGAGGTCACCTTCCAGTCAGGATCCCTGCTGTCCTGGGCACAGAAGGAGCTGGGCTTGTGACCTGGCAGAGACAAACTATAACAAATGGTTTGGTGGAAGGGAAAGAAGCTTTAACAACTTCTATTGAAATAGGATTTTTCTTCTTAAAATTCCTCTATGGCTATCAAAAAGCCAAATCAAGACCAATTTATCTACTGTATTTAATTTTGCCTGATGTTTGCATAAACACAACAAGAATGGTAACTGACTACCTTTGCTGGAATTTCATGATTGAATCTTAATGTGCCCTGTAGGGCCAGGAAGCCAAGCCATCCAGCTGCCATCAGGCCTGCCTGCAGTATCTGCTGTGTTAGGTGAATCCCTCACCTGTAGCAACTCCACCTGAGCCCATGCTCTAGGCTTTAAGGCCCATCTCAGTAGCCCTCCTACTCGTTGCGGCCCAGAGTGTGTGGGGGTTCCACAGGGATGCAGAGGCATCCTTATTGCTCCCCTTCTACTCTGACCAACTGCTAGTGATGGTAGGGCATGGGCCTGACGCTCCAGCGCCAGCCATCTTCAGTGCTCCCAAGCAGGATACCAGGCTTTTCCTGTGGCACTTTTATTGGCTTCAAGTCTTCAGAGCTCAGACAGGTGTTTTTTTTTTAAAACATGATACTCCAGTCAAAGTTTCCGGTTAATAAATCACTACTGAAAACCGGTCTTATTGATTTCATGCAAAGAAATGTATTGCCATGACTTATTTAGCATTGCCAAATTTCAGAGGAATTATATAAGGAGAAAAACATACTGATCTGCTCTAAGATCTTCTGATTTTTCTCATTAGTCCTTTTTCATGGACTCTTCAGAGTTATAACAAAACAGTAACTGCTGGATTTCTTTTATCTGTCCTCTCTAAATACTTTGGCATAACTATTTACCCTCTGTTTAATGAGGCAGAATGTAAGTTATTTACTCTTTCTGACGTACTGGTCTGTACCATTTGATTCATTTTCTTTTAACATTTTTTTTTATCATGTACACAACTCTTATAAATTTTATACTTTCAAACCAGCCTTTAAACCTTCTTTCTATGTTTTTTTTTAAAATGCATGACTATGCCTTAGACCATCTATTCCAAACAGGCCTTTTTTTAGTTTTCTTTTACAGTTGAGGTATGCACCACCCCTGACATGGGCATGGTCACACAGGCCTACAAGATAGTATACAGGCTGCCAACTGTCAACTGTCTCTTGATAGAGACTAAAACCTGGTGGGTATTCTCCTTTGCCCAGTTGGGCACCTGCCCTCTTGGCAGCTAGACACCCTTTACTTTTGGAGTTCACCCCGCATAGTCCCCTTCCAGGACAGCTAACACATAGCTATAGCAATGTTCCTCAGTGTGGGAGACTGGACATTTGCCAGTTACAGCTACATTTAAACCTGTAAGAGAATTGAAGGTTAATACAACACATTAATACAATGAAACATAATATTGGCTTCATGGCCTCTTCAGGCAGTCAAATCCTCCGCTACTAAACATTTGATATGGCAGGGCTATACAAACATTTTAGGGAGGTGACTAAAGTCCACTCTTTGACCTTTCTATATAAGGTAAAATTGTCCTTGTCTTTCTGAAACCATGTTTATGAAGATGCAGGCATCATCTGAGTCTATTATACAATTTTCTGCAGGTATAGTTCTTTTCAAGTTGGGGTGAGTTCTAGGGTCATGAACTTCTTTACCCATATCGAGTCCCCAGGCTGGAAAGGATGTACAGAGTCCGAGGTGGCACTGGCAGGGCATCTCGAACAAGCTTATGGGTAGCTTGTAATTTCTGTAAGTGATCACGTCCAAGTAAGGGGTACAGGCATTCTGGCATGACTAGAAACGAATGAGTTACCGTGTTCTTTCTGAGGTCCACACTCCTCTTTGATGTCCAAGAAAAAAGGCAGTTTGTCAGGTGGCTCTTAGAACTGGTGTCTTCTTAGATGTTACTGGTCCCATTGGCTCTGTCAAGACTGAATAGGCTGCTCCAGAATACACCAGGAAACTAACCGGGGGTTTTATTTATCTTACAAATATTTATACCTAAGTAGATATATAAATATTAAATAAACATTTACATTTATACCTTTTCAGTGAACAAGTACTTTTACAGTCTTGGGAATTTTGGCAGATAACAGAAACACTGCCCAAGTCCCCTGATGGGGGCCTGACAAGAACAGATGTGGGGTCCTTTGGCTGGGGGGTATAAAGTCTTCATTCTTTCTCTCTCGGCACTGCTAAGGACAGGATCATTGGAGAGGTCTCTTCACCTAGGCAAGGCTGTGCTGAGCTATCTGGGTAAAAGTGGTTTCTGCTTCCATTTTGGTAAAAGGTCTCTGCCCATTAGAGGGACCAGGTCAACTGGTAAATATAGGAATTCATGAACCACCTGATGGCCGCCTAACTGACATTGGCAGGGGTGGCAGAACAGTCTGCAGCTGTGGTACTGTACCAGTAGCTCCAATAATGGTGACTTCCTGTCCTGAGAGGGGAGCTACCTTCTGAGTAACTACCGAGTGCTCTGCCGCTGCATCAATCATAAAGTTCCCAGTCTGGCCCCCGATCTTCATTTTGACCATCGGCTCATGGGGGCCCAGTTGGAAAAAGCCCAATCTGTCCTAGTCAGAGTCAGCTGTTGCCAGTCCGAGGAGGTCCGCCTCAGGCGGCTCTGGCCAATAGCGGCTGGGTGGTTTGGATGGCCTTGCCAGCTTCTTCTGGCCTTTACTCTGTCCCTTCTTACACACGCAGAACTGGACCCAAGGCAGCGAGGTTTGAGCAATTTTAAAATTCCTTAACATACATTTTATCATTTATGTTGCAGGGAGGGACCGGGTTGGCTCCTCCTGAATAAAGGAACTAATCAAAATAAGGCTTATTTTTTAACTTCATTTGACCCTGGGTGTGGACAACAAATGACACTAATCAGATTGACATAAACGATTTAACCTTTGTTTAGGGAGGCAAATGCAAAGCATTTACTCCCAAGTGTCATTGGTTTAGGGAAGATAGGATTTCTGCTCAGTTTCCCTATTTTACTTGTTCCAGCTTACTGATTTATCATGCATTCAATTTTCTTAAAATGTATTCTGGCACAGGAGAAAGTTGCTTTGCTGTACACAGGTAGCTTAACCCCTATATACCTGGGCTTGGACCTCTGCCCAGCAAATTGCAGTCTATAAGTTCAATATGCAGACTCCGGTTTTTCTAACCCAATGAGGTTTCGGCCAGTCTGAGTCAGACTCCTCCTCTCTGGGAGAATTTCAAGGTCCTGATAGCTCCCAGGTCCAGGGAGAGTGCTTTTTTGTTAACCCTTAGGGCCCTGCTTTTTGCCTTTTTACCAGTTCCCTTGGTGGCAGAGCAGCAACCAGGCCTCTTTCAAGGGAGTGCACTGGAAGGAGATATTAACCCCTCCTCTTCCAGCCTAGGGTCTCCCAGGGGCCCAGCCAGAGCGTCCCCCAGCAAATCCCGGAAGCCGCTGCCCTTTTGCAGTGGTATGGACTCAAGCAGGGGTTCACTGGATGTAGTCCGCAGTGAGGCGCTCACTGGCTTCTCCCTGCAGCTGCTCAGGCCCACAAGCTCTGCCCCGCAGCACAGGCAGCACCATCAGCTCCAGCACCTCGGCATTCTCCAGCTTAGCCTGCACCTCGGTGCCTGCCAGCAGCTGCTGCAGCTCCTGTAGGCTCTCCTTGACTGCGCGCACACCTCTTCTCCACCAGAGGCTTCCGGGCCTTGTGGGCAGCTCAGGCATTCAGCCCCCACTTCTTTGACCTGGCTCTCAGGGGCTGAGTCTGCCTGGCAAACAGTTCTAAATCAGCAGGGGGGCTGCAGATTCTAGCTTTGTTCCTCCTCTGCTTTTCTAGCAGGAGTTTAGTTGCTTGTTTGTTTTTTGTTTTTTTTATTCTTAGAAACCTTAATACTTTAATGATTACCAAAGGTGAACATTCAGCAATTTTAGATTAATATTTATGAACATATCTTAAATGTACTTTTACTCTTAAGATATATCTAGACCTTTTGTGATAAAACTAAGAACAGGTATCGGTCTGATTCAGCATTGGAGGGGTTAAAAGAATAAACCAGGGCAGAGAAAGACTGTGCTTACAGTTACTTTTTGTAACCTTGAAGTTCATTGATAAGACCTGTTAGGTTTGCAGCCAGCAGCATAACTGCCAACCCCCCCACCCCACTTCTCTCAGCCCAGGCTGCTTTTTCTCAGAGATTTTTTTTACTTTTTTATAAGCAATCTCAAAACTAAGCAATCTTGGAATTACAGCGATTTACAACCCAGGTAAGAGCAACTGATAGACAGAAATTTATATTAACTGAGTGGGCTGATTCCTTCTGTAGTGGCGAGCAAAAGACTCTGAGAACTGCTAGAGATTCTTGCAGCCCATCTCGGGTCCAGTTCAAACGTTCAGCCAGATGAATTAACAGAAATGCAAAACAAATCAAAGTAACTTTCACTTCACAGAGACTAGTAATGAGCAGCCAAAATAGATAAACACTCGTATTCACACTCTCAGTAGAATAGCCCAGACTGGAGCTGAGCAGATAAACAAAACAATGCCCAACTCCCCAGACGGGCATGGGGGCACTCCTGGCACCCATGTCCCAGAACAGAATTCTTGACCAACGTTTTGGTGAGAACCTACTGGAGGAGTTAAGACTGTGTCCAGTCCCCCCTCTTGGTAGCAAATTGGCTAGTTCCACACAAACAAACAGCTGTTCACTCATGATTCCTCAGTGTTTTAGCATTCATTTTAATTTTACAATCTCTATTGTATTCCTTTAAAAAAGGTTTTTTTTAACATGTAATTAAGAACAGCAGGTTTACTTTGTTCCAACCTCATGATGATCGGTGACGAGAGACAGACAAGGGAGGGGTGACCTGTTTTCACAGATTTTCACTCAGGTACCCGCCTGACCAAAGTTGTGGAACCACACACAGGAGAGGAGAGGGCAGGCCCTCTCCCTCCACACTCGCACACTTTCACCAGACATTCATTCAGCAAAGGCATTTAGCTACCACAACACACAGTTTTTCTCAGTCAGTAACATTTTTAAGAATAACCTTCAAAAATGCAAGACATAAAAGTCTTTATCATTTGAATTCAGTAAGCTTCAAGGTCCCAAGTTCTCAGCAGTTCTGGAAAACCACACCTGAGGCTGGCAAACAGGTTTGACCCAGGCCTTGACTTTAAAACGACCATAATGCTTAAAGGAGTAGTTTGAGTCTGTCCCATAGCGTCCGTCCAGTGAGTCCACAAAATCAAACAAAAGAACACAGACACCAAACAAACAAAGACACCTAAGAACAGCCTTCCGACCCCATGGAAGAAAAACTGAAAAAAAGCCAGATGGGGCTTTTACACCCCGCCAGATGGGGGCTTTTACACCCCGCCAGATGGAGGTTCAAGGCATCCCTTGACTCCTCCTGCCCGAGATCCACCTGTGCGTCCACTTAGATCTTATCAGGCCAGATTGTAGAAGCGAGCTCGCATAGGACAGAACAGACAACACATAGACACTTACCGCGGACAGCAGACTCTCGGAGTGGGGTTCCCCATGGGTTTTTCTTGGGGATCCCAGACGCCCCCCCAAAATGTTATGCCCAGAGTTCGGGGTCCCCAACAATCCACCACCAGGGAGCCTCCTCCGATGCAAAAGCAACGAGTCTTTATTGATCAATTCTAGAATTGGCTCCCAGCCTCTATCCAGCGCAGCGGTGAGGCGAGAGAGAGAGAGTCCCAGGAGAACAAAGGTTATATAGGGCTAGCTATTTGGGGTGGGCTTTAGGAGTGACGTGAGTTACAGAGATTGGTCAGGGTTTTACAGCATAAGGGTCAGGAAGTGACCATCACATTCTGAAGGTTGGAGCCGTCCTCCACTATAGCCTTATTAGGACCTTTGCTACATTTCTGGAGCTACATTGGTCCACTCAGGTGGGTGGTTGGGAGAGTTAGGACAATACCAGCATTCTTGTGGTCACTCTCGGGGGGTGGGGAGGGTGGCTTGGGCTGAGGGCCCAGCCTTGCAAGACAAGATAGAGGAGAGGGAGAAGAGTATGTCTCTGCTTCGTCCTTGAAGAGGGAGGAGGGTGTATTTCTGCTTAGTTCTTTCAAGTTCCGTTCTGTCCCTTCAGTAAGCACAGGGAAGGGATGGTCAATTTATATGTTTCTCTTTTATTATATAAGATACTAGGGGCCCAGTGCCCTCAGTGCAGCCTGCACTCTCTCCAATCTGGGACCCCTTGAAGGATATCCTACTGCTGGTTTACAGGGATCAGGCCTAATCTGGCAGTCAGACATCCCTCTCACAATCCGGGACTGCTGGCTCCTAACCACTCACCTGCCTGCCTGCCTGCCAGCCTGCCAGCCTGCTCGCCCTTAACTGCCCCCTGCCGCCGGCCTGCTTGCCCCCAACTGCTCTCCGCCCCCCCCCCCCCCCGCTAGCCTGCTCGCCTACACCATCCTTCCCCACTGGCCTGCTCGCCCCCAACTGACCCCCTGCTGGCCTGCTCACTCCAAATTGCCCCCCCCACTGTCCTGATCACTTCCAACTGACCCCCACTGATGGCCTGTTTGCCACCAACTGGCCCCCCTGCTGGTCTGCTTACCCCCAACGACCCCGTCACCCATCAGCCTGATCACCCACAACTGCCCTACCCTCTTGGCCTCTCACCGCCTCTACATTAGCCCCACCACCATGGCTTTGTCCAGAACAACATCTGGAAGGTCTCCTGGAAGGTCTCCCAGTCTAATTAGCATATTACCCTTTTTATTAGTATAGATAGAGGCCTGGTGCATGGGTGGGGGTCCCGCTGGGGTGCCTGGCCAGCCTGGGTGAGTGGCGGAGGGCCTTTTTCAGGCTCACCACACCCCCTTCAGTGTGGGAGTTTGCACTGGGGGGTGCCTGGCCAGCCTGGGTGAGGGGCTGATGGCTGTTTGCAGGCTAGCCAAGAGCCCCAGCGGGGACCCTCACCCCATGGGGGTGTGGCCAGCCTGGGTGAAGGGCTGAGGGCTGTTTTCAAGTAGGCCACACCCCTTTCAGGATAGGGGTCCCCACTGGGGTGCCTGGCCAGCCTGGGTGAGGGGCTGATGGCTGTTTGCAGGCTGGCCAAGCCCCCCAGCGGCGACCCAAGCTCTCAGCCTCTCCTTTTTTTCCTTTTCATCGCCTCCTTGAGCGGAGGCCAGGGCGGTCTGGAAGCAGGTATCTGGGATTTATTTATCTTCTATAATTGAAACTTAGTAGCCTTGTGGAGAGCACAGGGCTGGCCAGGGCAGACAGAAAGCTTGGCTTCCTCCATCACCAGGGCAACCCAAGCCTCCTGCTGCTCCTGCTCCTTGGCCACCTCCATCTAAGTTGGGTTAATTTGCATACTAGCTACTGATTGGCTGGTGGGTGTAGCTGAGTGATGGTTAATTTGCATGTTTCTCTTTTATTAGTGTAGATCCTAGGGGCCCAGTGCACAAATTCATGCAACTTGAAAGGCATTGTGGGTCGTGAGGCTGCAGTACACACAGGGGCAGGTCTCAGCCCATCCTCCACACCACCGCCCAGCCCCTCCCACCACGGCCCCCTGCCCCCTGTCTTCCAGCAGCCCCTCTCCCACTGCCACTGCTCCCATGCGCTGATGGCACCAACCCCACTTGTACCCCCTGAGGGCACATAGTGATTGGGGTCAGTGCCAGCAGCGGGTACAAGAGAGGTGGCGCTGTCAGCAGGTGTGAGCAGCAGCTGCTGCCCCAATGGCCCCTCAGGAGCAGGGGGAGGTGGAGAAGCCGTCAGGGGCAATCAGAACTGGAAGCTGCTGCTCACACATGCTGACGGTTCCAAGCAATCGAGAGTGGTGCCAGGTACCAACAGCAGGTGCGAGCGGGATTGGTGCAAGTGGGAGTGGCAGTGGCAGTGGGTGGGAGTGGCAGCTCTGGCACCAGCAGCAGGTGAGAGCAGGGCCATCTCCAGCAGTGGGTGGGAGAGATGGCTGCCAGCCCCGATCTCCCCTCAGGATCAGGGAGAGGTAAAGAAGCCCTCAAGTGTAGTAGGGGCTGACAGCCACCACTCACATTGCTGACAATGCCAAGCAATCGGGGCCAATGCTTGGCATCAGCAGTAGGTGTGAGCAGTGGCTCCGGCACCGGCCGCAGGTGCAAGTGGGCCGGTACCAGCAGCAGGTGCGAGCGCCGGGTGGGACTGTTTTTGAACAAGAGAAAGAATTTTCAATAACCACTACAGGCTCGCCCTGATGACAGTGACAGGCACCCTGCCTTGGTCTGGTGCCCCCACTCACCTGCTCTACCATTCCGCCATGGCCAACACTTGCTGTGTTATACACACATCCCCTGATGGTCAGTGCACATCATAGCAACCAGTTGTTCGTTTTTTTCTGCCATTCGGTCTATTTGCATATTAGCCTTTTATTAAATAGGATACTAGAGGCCCAGTGTACGAATTCGTGCATTAATGGGGTCCCTCTGCCTGGCCTGCAGGATCAGGTAGAAAAAAGCTCTCCGACATTCCCCGAGGAGTCCTGGATTGCAAGAGGGTGAAGGCCAGGTCAAGGGACCCCACCAGTGCACGATTGAGTCCGAGGAGAGACACAGAAGGTTGGTCGTCTGTGGAGGAACTGCAGGAGGGCTCCAGGCTGTGTCTGGCCCATCTCTCTCAATCCCGATCGATCGGACCCCAGCAGCAAGCTAACCTATCGGTGGAGCGTCTGCCCCCTGCTGGTCAGTGCACATCATAGGGTGCTGTTGAGCAGCCTTAGCATATCATTAGCATACTAATCTTTGATTGCTTGAACAGCCAACAGGTCAACCACACACAGCATATTAGGCTTTTATCATATAGGATTAGAGGTCAGATGCACAAAATTTTTGCATGGGGGAGGGGTGTCCCTCAGCCCGGCCAGTGCCCTCTTGCACTCTGGGACCCCTTGGAGGATTCCTGCCTAAGCTGTCAGTTGGACATCCCTCTTGCAGTCCGGGACCCTTCAGTCTTTACCGCCTGCCTGTTGTGGAGGTGGGAGAGGCTCCTGCCAAGACGCTGCACTTGGCAGCCTTGAGCCCAGCTTCTGGCTGAGCGGTGCTCCCCATGTGGGAGCGCACTGACCACCAGGGGGCAGCTCCCGCATTGAGTGTCTGCCCTCTGGTGGTCAGTGCATATCATAGCAACCGGTCATTCTGCTGTTTAATCAATTTGCATATTAGGATCTCATTACATAGGATAGAATAAACTTGCTTAAGTAGACCTGCTTTCTGATGTAGCTAAATCTTTTCCAGGCCAGTGAAGCACCCCAACTTCTCTTTCAGGTAATTGTCAGCACCACAGCAGTAAATATCAACATGAAGCAGATCATTATTGTAGATCATGCAGGGAGAACAAAGGGTAAAATATGTAACTGCAGCAGTGTTTGTCTATATTCTGTACAGTGAGAAAACCTGAAGTCATTGTCAAGGTCCACCATTTCTTACTTCTTTTCAGTCAGGTCAAGTTTTTAAGCTTTGTAAATCTCTGTTTTCTGGCTAATGAAAAGAAAATTGTATTCCACCAAGTCTCCTATCTACCTATCTACCTACTCCAGGACTTCTGTGAGGATCAAATGAGATGAGGCATGGGAAAACACTTCACAGATATTTGGTTAAAGTGTGAAATGTTTCAACCTGTGTTTGTGTGCTGAAGAAAATGCAAGGGGCTATTTGTTGCTAGGGAGGGGAAGCTGGGCATTGCTACATGATTTCATTACCCAGCAACCACAACAACCATTTCCAGGCTGGGGTGGGCTTTGGGCTGCATTTTGTGCCATGGGGTTTCAGCAGAATCAGCTGAGATTTGGTGAACTGTCACTTCAGGATGGTGGCAGGGCCTGTATCCCTCTTGGGGGAAGCCAAGTATTGCGTGTATTGCTTTCTGGGCTCCAGGTCTGATGTGCCATTTCTTTTTCTTTTTTATTTAAACATATTTTTTATTGATTTCCGAGATGAAGGGAGAGAGAGGGGGAGAGATAGAAACAACAATGTGAGACAATCATTAATCGGCTGCCTCTGGCTTGCCCCCTGTTGGGGATTGAGCCTGCAACCCTGGCATGTACCTTGACTGGGAATTGAACCCAGGACCTCTTGGTCTATGGGACAATGCTCAATCCACTGAACCACCACAGCCAGGCTCTGGGGTGCCATTTTTTTGTGCAGGTCACGGCAGCTCCTGATCGCTGCCCCCTGGTGGTCAGTGCGTGTATTAGTACCAGTCGGAAGGTGGGAAGGACATGTAGTATATTAGCCTTTTATATAGATAGATTCTTTATACATGGCTGATTGTAGGAACACTATGGAATGACTGCAAATATGTTATCATGTGTAAAGTTGAAACCATTGATTATCTATATTTTTCAAATTTTGCACAACAAACACATTTCTTGCTGTTTCACTGCTGCTGTTTTTGATGCAAAAACACATTTCTACTTTGCAGTCTCATCTTTGAGGAGCATATTTTTTAAATGTATTTTATTGATTTTTTACAGAGAGGAAGGGAGAGGGATAGAGAGTTAGAAACATCGATGAGAGAGAAACATTGATCAGCTGCCTCCTGCACACTCCCCACTGGGTATGTGCCCACAACCAAGGTACATGCCCTTGTCCGGAATCGAACCGGGACTCCTGAGAATGAAGGCCGACACTCTATCCACTGAGCCAAACCAGTCAGGGCTTTGAGGAGCATATTAATACTGTGATGTTCATATTTAATTAAAATAAAAAAAAATGAGCCCTGGCCAGTTAACTCAGTGGTTACAGCATCCACCTGCATACCAAATGGCCATGAGTTCGATTCCTGGTCAAGGGCACAAACCTCGGTTACAGGATCCCCAGGCCCAGTATGGACGCGTGCCATGTGTCTCTCTCATGCCAATGTTTCTCTCTAGCTCCCTCCCTCATACTCTCTTTAGAAATCAAAGGGAAAAATACTTCGGTGAGGATTTAAAAAATAAATGAAAAGAAAAATATATGAAACCATCCATTTCCTAGAAGTTGAAAGAGAACGTTTGTTCTATGATGTTGAATTTCTGCATGACTGAGCAATAAACAAACCTGGCCAAGGAACCACTGCCTCCACTCTCAGTGACTAACCAGCCCCGTGGCGTCCCAGGCATAGGGCCAAAAACAACACACAGCTGAAAAGATACATTTGGCTCTATAAGTAGGTAGTCACTTCATTCACTAAGCAAACTGGTGGGCGCCTGCTAGAGCAATCCATGTCTTCAATGGGAGAATAGAAGTTTCCAGGACATTTCCCAAACACCATTGTCTTCATCTCTTAAGTTCATGGAGCAGCTACATATGACAGGGAGGCAATGCCAAACAACAATGCAAATGAAGCCCTGACACAGGGACAGAAAAAAGCTGCTGTTCTGAGGGAGAGGCTGGACATAGGCTCAGGCGATGGGCCTGGCTCTGAGCACACGCTGCTCCTTCTGTCAGCACTCGCCTCCGGAAGTCACAGCTCACGCTGCTGAGCTTTCAGGATTCAGTCACACACTGCGATGTAAGGTGTGGCACAAAACAGGCTCCTAAATACTTGTAAAGGGATGAAGCAAAGCATGAATCTCAGGACCTAAAATGCATGCTCCCCATAAAGGGGACAGTAGTTGTGTCTAGTGTCCTCAGGTTTGCAAAGTGATATGCAGGTGCCTTCACCCCCCCCCACTCCCCAAAGGGAGGGCAGTGCCCCCTCCGAGTGCCTCTGTGGGTATCACCTGTGAAGGCACCAGCTGCTGAGGACAGGTGTCCTGCTCTCCATCCACCATCCAGGTCTCAGGGCGAGACTGACCTACCACTGTTTTCTCCCCATACACTTGTGCAAATAATGAATGAATGAATGAGCAAGTGAGTGAATGAGTGAGCAAATGAATGAATGAGTGAATGAGTGAATGAATGAATGAATGAGTGTGTGAATGAGTGAGTGTATGAATGAATGATGAAAAGATGAGTGATTTCAGTAGAGACTATAAGACATTGAGTCTCTGGCTGTTACAGGAAAAACTTGCAGATGTGATTCAGGATCTTGGGTTCCTATGATAACCTCTGTGTAGCAGCTTAACAACTTTGGAGAGGTCTATTTCACTAAAGAGAATCTTTTCCACGGCAGTAAGTCCTTCGTTAGGCACTCCTGACTGCAGAGCACTGCAGAACATGTGTAATACCATGTGTGAAGGTGAGCACTCTCCAGGGAAGCCAGTCTTTGTCAGCTGCTGCTGTCTGCACAGGCCCAGGACAGAGCTCAGGCGGAATGGGGCACTGGAATGAGTGCCTGTCCCTGCAGGTGGGTCTGGTGCTCAGATCCGTCAGACACATTGTAGTTGCCACTGGCAACACAAGTACAGAGCTTGTGACTTATCAATGTGCAGAGTGATGTCACTGAAGTCTGCTAATGCTGGAATATAAAGTCCTGCCCTGAATGCGTCCCAAACACCACTAGTTTAAGTCTATTTCATGGTCGGTAGTGACACACTGAGGAGACCTCTGCAAAGTGTTTTTTTTTAAATATATTTTTCTTGATTTCAGAGAGGAAGGTAGAGAGAGAGAAACATTGATGAGAGAGAATAAGTGATAGGCTGCCTCCTGAATGCCCCACATTGGGGATCGAGCCCACATCCTGGGCCTGTGTCCTTCACTGGAATCAAACCTGGGACCCTTCAATTGCAGGCTGATGCTCTAGTCCAGTGATAGCGAACCTATGACACGCGAGTCATAAGTGACACGTGGGCTCATTTTTTTGGTTAATTTTTCTTTGTTAAATGGCATTTAAATGTCTAAAATAAATATCAAAAATATAAGTATTTGTTTTACTATGGTTGCAAATATCAAAAAATTTTTATATGTGACACAGCACCAGAGTTAAGTTCGGGTTTTTCAAAATGCTGACATGCCAAGCTCAAAAGGTTCGCCATCACTGCTCTAGTCACTAAGCAATACTGGCTAGTGCCTCTGGAAAGTTTCTAAGCTACTATGCAAAGGTTCAAATAGGAATCCTGGCAAGAACAGTCATTTTTCCTCCATAGAATTTCAAGTATAATCTCAAGCAACAGAATGGAAGGAAAGTGATACAGAAATGCCTCCAGAGGTCTGTCTTTGTTTAAATCACCGCACCTCACGCAGCACCTCTGAGGTGCTCAGAGGCCTGGACATGCTGGGTGACGTCCCTGCTCGGGGACGATGACACTAGAAGTTGTGCACAGCCTTTCTCTGCTGCTTTGTACAGTAAAATAATGATGTGCTGTATAACATGGTTCCCACAATGTAATGATAGTGTTTTTCAGAAGTATTATTCATAGTAGTACATCCAAAATCACTGCGTTTTCCTTTCCTCTACCTTATGAACAACACATTTAGTTTAAAGAGCATTTTCATACAATTGCCTTCCACCAATGTTGTGAGTAAACTGAAGGTCAGTGACTTAGCCGCGCATGAGGGGAACAGTCCAGAGCTCAACTCAGGGCTGCCATGACCAGCCCCTTCCCACCAGGATGCCTCTACCCACAATTCACAGTCTCCCTCTAACTTCACCACAAAGAAACAAAAAAACCCTTAGGAAAAAATGTGCATCTCAAAAAAGCAACGTGAAGAATTTGGTAAAACTAGAAAGTCACCTTCCACTTTTCAAAGAGTGAAAAACTTTGAATGTTACCTCTTCTCTAATTGTCCAAATGCTTTCAATGTGGCCCTAGTGAATTACGAAGAAGCACCTGAGATGGACCACTTATTGACAAGAAACCATGGACGTCTATGCCTGATTATAATGCCGCTGCGCACCCCACTGCAGGCAATGGCCACTAAATCACATCTTGGGGCCAATTGGTTAGAGCTCAGCATCAAATTATATTACAAGCTGTTCATCTCACCCTCCTTTTCTAATTAATTTTCTATAAAAAGAGATGTTTAGCCCTAGCCGATTTGGTTCATTGGATAGAGCTTCGGCCTGCAGACTAAAGAGTCCCAGGCTTGATTCCCGTCAAGGACACAGGTGGGAGTTGCGGGCTCCATCCCCAATAGGGGGCGCATGGGAGGCATCCGATCTATGATTCTCTCTCATCATTGATGTTTCTACCTCTCTCTCGCTCCCCCTTCCTCTCAAAAAGCAAATATATGTCACAGACCTTCAGTTTACTCAGAAAAATCACTGGGAGGCAATTTTATATATATACGCAGACACAGAGAGATGTTCAGAGTCTATTTCCAGCTCTGTGACCAGTGACAGCGTTATCCCCCTCAGCGTTCTATCTGGAGGGAGAGTGAGCAGTTCCTGCAGGAAGTGCAGAGGACTGGCAGCTGTTTTACTCTGTGGCTCCACCAGAGAAAAGACTGAAAGCCCTTGGCACTTGGAGTGAATGGGAACTTCTTACCTCTAGCAGAAGTCACTGCACCCAATACGGCTGTGGCGTTCTCAGAACACGGCCTCCTATTAAAAGTCAATACATTTACGCAGAGTTCTATGTCCAGCACCGACAGTCCTGCAGAGGCAGGAGGGCGGCCAGCTGAACAGGGCACCTGCGGACCAGGGGACGCCGACCCTCCCCCTCCCTGCCCCTTGCGTCAGCGTCTGCAGCCCGGGAAGCTCCCTGAGAGGAAACTGCACCCCGGGCTTTTTATGCAGGAAAGTCTTCATCCTCAAGTGGCCCAGGACTTACCCCTTCACAAGAAAATACAATGACCACTCCCCCAAAAACACAAGTCATCCTCTCGCAACACCACTGAGGTCAGGTTTCTCCAGCCTCCAGCCTCCGCCCCGGGGTCCCTTCTGCCAGTCCCTGACGGTCCCTGAGTCTCGGCCCCATCGGCGTGTCCCACAGGGAGGGCACCCGCTGAAAACGGGGTCTACTCCAAGTGCCTGACCCATTCCCTGCACTGTGCCCACGAGTTAGGGGCCAGCAGCTGAAGTTGGGGGTCAGCTACCGGCCCCACTAACTGCACTGTGGGGAAACAGGGCACCGTGCTAAAGTTGGGGGACATCCCAAGCCTTTTACCACCAGGCAGAGACCCCCGCTTCCCCGCCCTCCCTCGCCCACAACTCACCCACCCACTGCCACGGTGCAGCTAACAGCCTTTCTCCTTCCCCACCTGCACAGCACTGCCTGGGGTGCTCTGACCCCGCCCACCCGGAGGCATGACAACACCCACACCCACCGTGATTGGCCCGTGAGTAGCGCACAGGCCACCATTGGTGGAAGTGCCTCCCCTTCCTCAGCCACTCCTGGTGCCAACTGGGTCCAGAGAGGCCAGGTGCACTCCCTCGCCCCGCGCCCCAAACGGAACAGAGCTGCATGCAGTATGTGCTGGCATGTGTTCACGTGTCCTGAGCTGTCCGCCTGCTGAAACCCACAACTTCCCCAGGCACTGCCACAGCTTCCCGCCCTACATGCTTGTCAGGGCAGAGACCGGTTTCCCCTCAAGTTTAGGACCTAAACTGTTCTGGGGTCGAGATGACTGTTCATGGCCTGTATGTCCGGGCTTTGTGGAGAGGCCTTGGAAAGACCTCATACCTGTACTGAAAACCATGGATGTTGGGTGGGGTGTGGAGGTTGTGGGCCACAAAAGAGAAGAAAGAAAAGAGGAGTGTGGGCGGAGAAGAAATCCATGAGGATGGAGGGACTTGATGAAATGGGCTCCATGGGCAACGTGCGCTCCCATGTCGCTACCCACTTGAAAACTGGATGTGGTATGTATGTATTCAGATGATATTTTCTTGAGTTGTCCACTTGAATAACCTGTATGTTTTTGTTGTTGTTTTTTTGTTTACTTCCATACAAAGATTCCTATTTATTCATATCTGATTTATTCATTTTTTATCTTATTTTAAAACCTGTATGGTTTTATGAACCGGTGTCTCACCAATAATTTCAACAAGAGAGAGAGAGAGAAAGAGAGAGAGAAAGAAGAGAAGAGGAGAGGAGAGGAGAGGAGAGGAGAGGAGAGGAGAGGAGAGGAGAGGAGAGGAGAGGAGAGGAGAGGAGAGGAGAGGAGAGGAGAGGAGAGACGATCTGTGAGTACTGCCTCATTTTGGTTTCAGCTCCCATGCGGCAAAAATGTTTTTGTGCCCTAACTGGTTTGGCTCAGTGGATGGAGAATTGGCCTACGGACTGCGGGGGAGGGTCCCAGGTTCGATTCTGGTCAAGGGCATATACCTTGGTTTCGGGCACATCCCCAGTAGGTGTGCAGGAGGCAGCTGATCGATGTTTCTCTCTTATGGATGTTTCTCTCTATCCCTTCCTCTCTGTAAAAAATAAACTACTTTATAAAATGCTTTTGTTATGTCCTCCAGGAAGGGAGAGAGGGAGAGACGGAGAGAGGGAGGCAGGTGCCGGGATGTCTTGGGCCTGTGGGGTATGGGGGGGGGGGTGGGTGGTGGTGGTGGTGGTGGTGGTGGCGGCTTGCGACTCCTAGGAAGTCTTTCACTTTCGAATGGCCCGGCCCGCCCCTATGTTTGTTCTGGCCATCCTCCGAAAAAGATTTTCCTAGTCCCCCCCATCCCCCGCCCCCGTGTTCGGTGGCGCAGTGCCGTCCCGGAGGGACTTGGGGTTGGGGGCTCTGGTCCCGATCATCCCTCCGGGTGGCTGGACGCCCTTGCCTGCTGGAGATCCGGATCCCTCCCGCTGAGGTTCGCGCCGGTTGTCGGGAGCCACCTGGCGGCAGCTTTTATACCGTTTCTTCCTTGCGGAGCATGTAGGGAGGGAAAGCTGCTGCAGTGCCCGAGGCCAACTTGCAAGGTGCCAGCGGCGCTGTCGGGATCATGCCGGCGGCGTATGTCCATGGTGCCAGGCCTGTTCTCCAGAGATTGGACCTGCAGCAATGCTGAAGGAGCAAGTGGTTGCCGCTGCAGTGGTGGGCCGCTGGGACTGGTAGACCAGCACTCTCTGTTACCCTTCAGCGGGGTCCGACCACCGCCTTTGCTTCTGCGGGTGTAGCCTCAGAGGGTGGCTTGCGCTGCTCCATCGGTGCCTGTCCAGTTCTCCGGAGATTGGACCTGCGGGGCTATTTGAAGGAGTGAGTGGCCGCCAGTGGGGCGGGTTGCCCAGCACTTGCTGTAGCCCCTCCGGGGGGACTGACCAGGGCTGCCACCATGGGCGTAGCCAAAGAGGGTGTCTTGCGCTGGGACACCGTCCTGCCTGAGGCGCCCCCTCCCCACCTCCCGCTTCTATTGATTTTGGTGCAGGTGCCTGACAGCAGGAGGTGCCGGCCCATCCGTTGCCCGTGTGTTCATGTCGGCCCGGCCCGTCAGAGGCGCCTTCCTCTAAATTTTTCAAAGTCCTAATCCAGAGGTGGGAGCGTGCTGCGTTCAGGGATCTACCTGGCTGCACAGGGGGGCGTGTACCCGAGTGTGCCGCAGTCACCGGACTGGACTTTGTGGCCTTTATCCAAGTCCGGAGTTGCGTAGGTGGAGGCCCGCACAGGCGGTGCATGGAGGACGGCGGAGGGCGAAGCGGTCCACACAGGCCCACGGGTGGTCCCCGTAGTCAGATACAGTTCTTTGTCTTTGCGCCAGCGGGCTTTGGACGACGCCATTGCAGGGCCTTCCGTACACATGGTGGTTTTAGGTGCCCCGCGGAATTATTTCAAAGTCCGGATTCCTAAGCTAAGCACATTTGACTGCGCCGTTGCCCGTGGGTGTGAAGTGGTGAGGGCTGGGCATCCCTCACCTCTTGCTGCCGCCTGTCAGAGGCACGCTCTTTACGGGTTTTGGGGGTCAACCAGATAGCCCCATCCCTTTCTTTTTGCCGCACCCCCGCCCTTCTTTGGTGGTGATGGGGTCCCGTGGGGTCTCCAGTGGCCATGACTCCTTCCGGGAGTCTGGCATGATCTGTAGACAGAGGCCCCCGTCACTGCACCATCTATGTTTTCCCTGAAGTTTGCATTTTGTACCACGAGATGACTGTGGACACGCTGTCCTCGGGTGATTGGACGACAGGGGGGTGTCCCAGGGAGCATCTTGGCCAAGACCTGAGGCTTGACTTGCCCCGTCCCGGCCACACGAGCAAAAAGCCATATGCCTCGGGCCTACGCTGGCCGGCTGCGGTACGTCTCGCCAGTCCCGACTGACCGTGCTCTCCCCCTCTGTGTGAGAAGAGAATGAAGGGCTTACATGGTGAGGCTGAAGCGCAGGCTTGTTCCAGACGGTTGTCCCCGCCTCATGTCACTACTTCTCCTGGGGGGTGGGGGGGCGCTTCATTGGCGGCTCCCTGCCCCGCTCTTGCTGATGGATCGATGTGGTGACGTCTCGCTCTCTGGCGCCGGGCCTAAGCCGCACTAGCCAAGAGAAGGACATTCCTTGGTGAATGTCACCGCTCTCGCTCTGCCTGCGGGCCCCTCTCCTCTCCTCCCTGTCTGATGGCGGTGCATGGAAGGGAAGGAGGGGTGCAGAACCCGGCCCGACCTCCATGTTACGCATGTGGTCTCTCTGATGCAGTGGACACCTTCTGCTCACCTTCCCCGGCTTGTGTCTCGGGCACCCCACCCCAAGGCAGGGAGGGGGTGTCCCGTCCTCGTGCCGCATGCGCCTCCCCGTTGGGCATGTGGATGCTGTTTTACCTTGGCCCTCGGTGGTGCCCCTGGAGCGCTCCCTGGCGTCCTGCAGGTGCCCAAGGCAAAGATGGTGGTGTAGTTTCCTTTCCCCGCGAGCCCCTGCTGGGCCGCTGCTGTCTGCGGTGCACTGGAGGGGAGCTCCAGGGGAGTCTGGCCGGATAAGGGGAGGCACGCCTGTCCCCCTCGCA
>NC_081844.1:417500-425000 GCF_963259705.1 Myotis daubentonii
TGGTCTATCTTGCTGAGTGAACCCATAACATCCCCCTTTCCAGGTACCTAGTGTGTCCTGGCGTGGAGGTTTAAAGACGCGTGCGGGTCGCCCTTCCGCCTTGGGTCAGGGGCAGTTGGGCTCATGGGGAGAGTTGGGGAAAGGACCCCTGTACTTTTCCCCACTCTCTCCTAAACTCTGTTTCCCCTCCCTGGAGGCGGATACCCCCAGGCGCCTGTGGAGCATCCGAGCATGCCTCAGACCGGCCAGTGGTCATACCTTCCCCATCTGCAGAGTCCGGACTCATTTGTCTCGTGCTTGGATGGCCGTCCAAGACACCTCTGCCCTCCATACCGGGATGTGGTGGGGTGGGGGAGAGGAGAAGGTTGCCGTGCCAGGGAGTGGAAACCAAAAACCAAAACGTGACGACTCTTAGCGGTGGATCCCTCAGATCGTTCGTCGATGAAGGAACGCAGCTAGCTGCAAGAATTAATGTGAATTGCAGGACATATTGACCATTGACACTTCGAACGCACTTGCGGCCCCAGGTTCCTCCTGGGGCTACACCTGTCTGAGCGTGGCTTGCCGATCAATCGCATCCCCTGGGGTGACGTGCTCAGAAGGCCCCCGGGGTGACATGCTCAGAGACAGGAGAGGCCCCGAAGCCATGGTTTCCCTCTCGGTAGCTTCTTCACGCCAGACCCAGCCAATGGGAAAAAAGGGTTGGGGTCATGGGGCCCATAGTGGTGATGGGTCCCCTTCACTGCTCCGGCCCTGTGGGGGTTGTGGCTCGCACCAAGGCCGAGTTGTGCATGGGGTCGAGCCCCAGGGATGCTGCAGAGTCCTCCGACGCTGTGTGCTCCTCCCCACTGGCTGTGGCAGCGCTGTGTCACGTGCTGCCGGGCCCTTGGTGTGTGTCAGTGTGTGTGCGTGTGTGTGAGGTGGGTTTGTGTGCTTTGTGGGGCTGCGGAATCGTCGTGGTGGCCCCTGCATCCCCCCCAACCCAGAGATCACCACCAACCCCCCTCGGAGAAGGCCGCCCGTTCTCCCGCTCCTTGCCTCGCCCTGTCCTCCCGGTAAGGCAAGAAAGAGAGAGAGGTGGGACGTGTAGGCCATGGTGTCCCACATGTGTGTGGGTAATGATTCTCTCCCTGACCTTGCCTGGAGAAGCCTCGCTCACCAAGGCATGTGTGCGCACATGCGCCCATTCCGAGACGCGACCTCAGATCAGACTTGGCCACCCGCTGAATTTAAGCATATTAGCGGAGGCAAAGAAATTAGCCAGGATTCCCTCAGTAACAGCTAGTGAACAGGGAAGAGCCCAGCGCCTAATCCCCGCCCTGCGGTGGGACACAGGAAATGTGGTGTCTGGAAGACCCACTCCCCTGCGCCTCTGTGGAGGGCCCCAGTCCTTCTGATCGAGGCCCAGCCTGTGGATGGTGTGAGGCCAGTAGGAGCCCCTGGCGTGATGGGCCCGGGTCTTCCGTAGTCGGGTTGCTTGGGAATGCAGCCCAAAGAGGGTGGTAAATTACCCGCTAAACTCTAAGGCTGAATAACGGCATGAGACTGATAGCCAACAAGTATCATAAGGGAAAGTTGAGAAGAACTTTGAAGAGAGTTCAAGAGGGAATGAAACCAGTAAGAGGTAAACAGGTGGGGTCCACGCAGACTGCTACCTGACCCGAGCTCTAGCTTCAAGGGTCACCACAGTGGCCCTCTTACTTGAACTGGTCATGGTGTAGCATGTGCGTGTGTGTGCAGGGTGGGTGTGCGTGTGGATCCCGTCCCCCTTTGCCTCCAACACACTGGCTTGGGAGGGTCCGTGGCTGGCCCAAAGCAGAGTGAACAGGTTCTCGCTTCCAGGAAGCACGAGATGTTTCCTAGGGCTCAGGTCAAGAAGCAGGACACCAAGGGACACTAGTCTAGGCAGGGTTGCAGTGACAGCAGCAGGCTTGGCAGGGTTGGTCACAGCAGGCCGATATGATGCCAGAGACTGTGGCATGCAAAGTTCGAGATGGAGGTCTGTCCATGGGTGGAAAAACCAATGGTACCAATTTGACCTTCCCTGGAAGAAGGCAGCTTGTCCTGCAGATGGAGGTGGAGACCCTTGGTATGAACTTATATATATGGTTTTTGGGGTTTGATTTGAGTTTTCATTGGACCTTTGCCGCCATGGGGGCTGGGTCACGTATCCAGCCACGGTTTGAAAACTGAGTGGGGCTGGGGCGCCTTTGGGGTTGCTTGAGTTTCCCAGGGCCCATGAGGAAGAGGGGTCAGCTTTGTCATCACTCCTCTTGGCCAGTGCATAAAAAACTTCCGTAGACTCCAGCGAGGCTTTTTGATGGCCCCTTGAGGCAAGGTCAGGATGATTTTCTCACCGGGTCTTGGTGAGATCTCTCCCCCAAAAGCTACCTTGGAGAACGAGGACAACGACCAGGACAACAAGACTGGTGGAAAGAAGCCCTGCAGAGAAAAACCTGCTTTCTTTTATAGCCCCAGAGCATGGTGGGAGGAGCCAATTCAGCCCCCCGTCCCCCTCACTGCACCAATAGGCCGCATACAGGACTAAAAGCAGCACCGGTTGTACCTCAAGTTTAAGGTGAGACCAGGTTCAGGCCTGGCAATCTGGGCTTGCCAAAGTGTCAGAACGTTGAAAGGCTGGATCAGCATGTTTTCTATAGAAGTTTTTTGTTTGTTTTCCTTTTTTTGGAGGTTTGTTTTTGGAGGTTGTTTTTGTTTGGTTTTTATGATTTTTGTTGTTGATGGAAGTAGTTTCTGTTTGTTTGTTTGGTTTGTTTGTTGGTTGGTTGGTTGGTTTTGTCTACACCCATTTCTGTTTATTATGGCCAAGGTGAAAAGGCCAGCTCCTCCACAACAGCAACGAGTAAAATTTATCCCCAAAATGACGAGGTACAACACAGGTCTTTTTCGGAATTGTTTAATAAAATAAACGTTAAAGAAAAAAACTTTGCATGAGTTTTAAATCCTATTTCAAAACAGAAGAAACAACTGCCCAATTGGCCACAGGTCCCGGCCAGCCCGCCCTCCGGAAGCACCGCGAGACGATTTCCAGGCCTAGCTCCACCACGCACTCACTGGCTTGGTGGTGCTTTAGGTGGTGTCCATCACGGCGTCGTAAGCGTCCACCTGGGCGTCCAAATCCTCGGTGTCCATCACCGTGTCGTAAGCGTCCAGCAGGGCGTCCTCCAACTCCTCGGTGTCCATCACCGTGTCGTAAGCGTCCAGCAGGGCGTCCTCCAACTCCTCGGTGCCCCTCATCGCGCTGCAAGCGTCCTTCTGGGGGTCCAACTGCTCTGCGCCCCTCATGGCGCTGTAAGCGCCCGTCTGGGGGTCCAACTGTGCGGCGCCCCTCATGGCGCTGTAAGCGTCCGTCTGGGCGTCCATCTCCTCCGTGTACCTCATCGCGCCGCCAGTGCTTAGCTGGGGGTCCAGCTTTTTGGTGCCCCTCACTGAGCTGTAAGCGTCCTTCAGGGGGTCCAACAGCTCTGCGCCCCTCATGGCGCTGCAAGCGTCCTTCTGGGGGTCCAACTGCTCTGCGCCCCTCATGGCGCTGCAAGCGTCCTTCTGGGGGCCCAGCTGCTGGGCGCCCCTCATCGCGCTGCAAGCGTCCTTCTGGGGGTCCAACAGCTCTGCGCCCCTCATGGCGCTGCAAGCGTCCTCCTGGGGGCCCAGCTGCTCGGCGCCCCTCATCCCGCTGTAAGCGTCCGTCTGGGGGTCCACCTGCTCGGCGCCCCTCATCGGGCTGTAAGCGTCCTCCTGGGGGGCCAGCTGCTCGGCGCCCCACATCGCGCTGCAAGCGCCCTTCTGGGGGTCCAACAGCTCTGCGCCCCTCATCGCGCTGCAAGCGTCCTTCTGGGGGTCCAACTGCTCTGCGCCCCTCATGGCGCTGTAAGCGCCCGTCTGGGGGTCCAACTGTGCGGCGCCCCTCATGGCGCTGTAAGCGTCCGTCTGGGCGTCCATCTCCTCCGTGTACCTCATCGCGCCGCCAGTGCTTAGCTGGGGGTCCAGCTTTTTGGTGCCCCTCACTGAGCTGTAAGCGTCCTTCAGGGGGTCCAACAGCTCTGCGCCCCTCATGGCGCTGCAAGCGTCCTTCTGGGGGTCCAACTGCTCTGCGCCCCTCATGGCGCTGCAAGCGTCCTTCTGGGGGTCCAACTGCTCTGCGCCCCTCATGGCGCTGCAAGCGTCCTTCTGGGGGCCCAGCTGCTGGGCGCCCCTCATGGCGCTGCAAGCGTCCTTCTGGGGGTCCAACAGCTCTGCGCCCCTCATGGCGCTGCAAGCGTCCTTCTGGGGGCCCAGCTGCTCGGCGCCCCTCATCCCGCTGTAAGCGTCCTTCTGGGGGTCCAACAGCTCGGCGCCCCTCATGGCGCTGCAAGCGTCCTTCTGGGGGTCCAACAGCTCTGCGCCCCTCATGGCGCTGCAAGCGTCCTTCTGGGGGCCCAGCTGCTCGGCGCCCCTCATCCCGCTGTAAGCGTCCGTCTGGGCGTCCATCTCCTCCGTGTCCCTCCTCGCACCGCCGGTGCTCAGCTGGGCGTCCAACCTTTTGGTGCCCCTCATTGCGGTGTAAGCGTCCCTGTGGGCGTCCAACTTTTTGGTGCCCCTCAGCGCGCTGCCAGTGTTCACCTGGGCGTCCAGCTTTTTGGTGCTCCTCGTGGAGTTGTCAGCGTCCAGCTGGGCGTCCAACTCCTCGGTGCCCCTCATCGGGTTGTAAGCGTCCTTCTGGGAGTCCAACCTTTTGGTGCCCCTCAGCGCGCTGCCAGTGTTCCCCTGGGCGTCCAACTTTTTGGTGCTCCTCATGGAGTTGTAAGCGTCCAGCTGGGCGTCCAACTCCTCCGCAGAGATCTGTTGCTTTGAATTGCGTCCGGTGCCCCTGCCTGTAGCCCGGCTGCCTCCGCGGGCGCGACTCGGCGTGCCGCCGCCGCCAAAGCCTCCAGATCCTCGGTGTGGAGTCACCCCGCCTCTGTTGACACTGTGCACCGGCCTGCGCTGCGTGTGTATCTGCGAGGTGACGAGCTGGATGTTGAGGGGACGGCCATCCAAAGGGGCGCCGTGGTACTGTCTCATGGCTTCCAGGGCGTCTGCCTTCCGCGCAAAGTGCACGTGGGCTGTTCCCAGGCTGCGGCCGGAGCGGTCGTAGTGGACCCCGGCCTTCTTCAGAGGCCCGAACTCCGCAAACAGCTGCTGGACGTCCGCGTCGGACACTCCGAAGGCCAGGTTGGACAGAAGCAGCTTCCCCCCGGTCACCGGGCCGGCGCCCCTGCCCAAGCCCCTGCGGAAGCGGTCGTGTTGCCACTCGTCGGGAAGCTGTCTCGGCGGCCTGCTGTAGGGCGCCGGCCGGTTCCTGCCTGGGTCGAGGGCCGCCCGGTTCCGGAACGGCCCGCCGCCCCGGCTCACTGGTGCGGCGGTTTGCGCTCCGCCACTGCGGCCTCCCTGGGAGCCGGCCCGGCCTCGGTCCCGGCCTCGGTCCCTGCCCCCGCCGCGGCCGCCCCGCTGGCTCCGGTTCAGCCGAATGATGTCGTCCAGAGACATGTTGACTTTGTCGGCCATGGCGGGCCGGAATCGGGCTCGGATCGCGCGCTTGGCGCCGGAGCTGTTCCTGAGCGGGCACCAGATGTTGGGGTCCAGGCCCAGGGATTCGCAAAGGTGTGGACGGACTCCTCGCGGAAGCAGAAATGGCACGGAGACAGCTGTTCAGACGGAGACAGAGTTCAGGCTCGCCTTCTTCAGGGGCTGAGAAGGTCTGCGAACCATAGACCCTGCGAGGTGCTGCCGCCCCTCCTTTTATAGTCCCAGAGCGGTGGTGGGTGGGAGGAGCCAGAGAGGCCCACCAATCAGCCGCTCCCAGGAATGAAGCGTCACCGTTTGGGAGACGCCAACTTTAGGGTGGGGCAGGTGGCGCATCTCCAGGAAAGGTGCTCCTGAAAGTGGCTGCGATGCCTGGGATGCCTGGGGTGCTTGACCGGCGGGCGCCTCTTGGGCAGGCTCCTCTGACCCGGGACCCGTGAAGAGTGTTGGCGGGTTTTATTTTACTTTATGTTTTTTTGTTTGTTTGTTTTGTTTTGTTTCTTATTTCTGTGCTCATTTCTCTTCATTCATTGCAATTGATTCTATCTCTCGGCAATGGACCGTGGCAAACATCGGTCCCATTTGCATTGGGAGGGGGGGAGCGGGAGGGGGGTGGGTTGTGCGGGGTGGGGGAGGGGGAGACCGGAGAAGACGCAAACCCACCGGACGTAGCGGCCCTTGGAGGTCATGGGAGGCAGAGGCTGAGGTGGATGTGAATAAAATGTGTATGCTTTCCTTACTTAGCTCGGAGCCCAGGACGCCAGAGGCCACCAGCAGTCAAACAGCCCCGTCAGAGAGCGGGGGTATGGATGTGTATGGATCTGTCCCTGTTCGTCAGTCTATGTTGTTCTCTGTATTCCACAAAAGAGTGAGATCATGTGGTATTCATTTTTCTCTGACTGGCGAATTTCACTGAGCATCATGCTCTCCAGTTCCATCCATGCTGACAAGAATTCCTTCTTCTTCCCACTTCTTTTACCGCAGCGAAGTCTT
The DNA here is from genome assembly GCF_963259705.1 of Myotis daubentonii. Classification (NCBI taxonomy): domain Eukaryota; kingdom Metazoa; phylum Chordata; class Mammalia; order Chiroptera; family Vespertilionidae; genus Myotis; species Myotis daubentonii. The sequence goes on from NC_081844.1 coordinate 424,056, forward strand.
CCACTGGGTAGATGTACCACAGCTGTGTGTGTGTTCGTGTTCGCGTTTACTGCATTTCTGTGAAATGTTCCCGCCGCCCCCCCCCCACTCCCCACCCCACGCGCCCACGCCCCTAGAGGCATATCCCTGGAGGCATCTCCCTACAGAAAAGCAGCTTAGGGTTTGGCCCCTCCCTTGGGCGGACCCGGGTGCCGATGGCACCTTGAGGGCTTCCAGTGTGGTGGGAGCAGGGACACCTTGCAGGTGACATGAACCCATCTCTGGAAGAGGACGCTGAGGCTGAGGCAGGTGAAATTGATTTGCATAAACGGGTCAGTTCTCAGGAAGACCGGAAGCTGGAGTTGAAGGAGTTGAGGGCCAGGGCGAGGGTACCCGTCTGAACAGGGTGAAGAGTGGGGGCCCAGGGAGAGAATGCCATCTGTCTGCAGTCAAACAGCTTAGCCCTACCGAGGGAGGGCATGGCTCATCCCTGTGTCTGTGGGGCCCTTCGGAGCAGGGTCTGAGGGCGGCGAGGGCTCGTCCGTGCGTGACTGCGGACGTAAACACACAGTCACGCACAGACACTTCTTGATCTGAATGGTCCGTCGGCATCCATGAGCACCCTTCAGCCCCTGCATTCTCGTAGGCGGCGCGCCCCCTGCTTGCTTGTCCTTCCCCCCTCAGGTCAAGTCCGGGCACCTGTGTCTGCCTTCCCCAGAGGTGGCTGCGGGAGGGTGACTTGCATTAGCGCTACTCGACCAGCAGAGGGCGGGACGGGCTCTTACGCCATGCTTGGGCTGGGCCCTCTGGTCCAGCTCCCTCTCTGGATGAACGCTCAGGCCCCTGTCCAGAGACCAAGTCCGGGCCGGGCCACATGGGCTTGCCGAAGGGTCTAAAGCATTGAAAGGCTGGATCAATGTCATTACTAAGGAGAGTTGTGGTTTTCTTTATTATTATTTGTGTGTG
>NC_081844.1:427500-432500 GCF_963259705.1 Myotis daubentonii
TACAAAACATTGTACAAGTATACTTTTTACTACACAAAGGTGGATTAATACCTTTGTGTTGTTGGTGCGGGTGCGGGTGCGGGTGCGGGTGCGGGTGCGGGTGCAGGGGGGCGTGGGGGGAGGTGTGTGGGTGTGGGTGTGGGTGTGGGTGTGCTTCTGCGTGTGCGCGTGCGCGTCTGTGTGTGTAAATCCACAGTCATGCACGGACACTTCTTGATCTGAATGGTCCGTCGGCATCCATGACCACCCTTCGGCCCCTGCCTTCTTGCAGACAGCGTGCCCCCTGCTCGTCCTTCCCCGCTCCGGTCAAGTCCAGGCACCTGGCTCCGGCTGCAGGAGGGTGGCTTGCTTTGGCACTTCTCGGCCAGCCGAGGGCGGGACCAGCGCTTCGGCCCAGGCCCCAGTCAACCCAATCTCTGTTATCCACAGCCAAAGACTATGTCAGGGCCGGGCCAGCTGGTCGACCGCCCCTCCCCCACCCCCACCCCCCACCCCCCTCCCCCCTCCCTCTGTGGATGAATGGCCAGGCCCCCGCCCAGAGACCAGGTTCGGGCCTGGCCATCTGGGCTTGCCGAAGCGTCAGAACGGTGAAAGGCTGGATCAGCGTGTTTTCTATGGAGGTTTTTTGTTTGTTTTCCTTTTTTTTTTTTTTTTTGGTGTTTTTTTTTTTTTTTTTTTTTTTGGAGGTTTTTGTTTTGTTTTGTTTTTATGATTTTTGTTGTTCTTGAGGGAAGTAGTTTTTTTGTTTGTTTGTTTGTTTGGTTGGTTGGTTGGTCGGTTGCTTTTGTCTACACCCATTTCTGTTTATTATGGCCAAGGTGAAAAGGCCAGCTCCTCCACAACAGCAACGAGTAAAATTTATCCCCAAAATGACGAGGTACAACACAGGTCTTTTTCGGAATTGTTTAATAAAATAAACGTTAAAGAAAAAAACTTTGCATGAGTTTTAAATCCTATTTCAAAACAGAAGAAACAACTGCCCAATTGGCCACAGGTCCCGGCCAGCCCGCCCTCCGGAAGCACCGCGAGACGATTTCCAGGCCTAGCTCCACCACGCACTCACTGGCTTGGTGGTGCTTTAGGTGGTGTCCATCACGGCGTCGTAAGCGTCCACCTGGGCGTCCAAATCCTCGGTGTCCATCACCGTGTCGTAAGCGTCCAGCAGGGCGTCCTCCAACTCCTCGGTGTCCATCACCGTGTCGTAAGCGTCCAGCAGGGCTTCCTCCAACTCCTCGGTGCCCCTCATCGCGCTGCAAGCATCCTTCTGGGGGCCCAGCTGCTCGGCGCCCCTCATCGCGCTGCAAGCGTCCTCCTGGGGGCCCAGCTGCATGGCGCCCCTCATCCCGCTGTAAGCGTCCGTCTGGGGGTCCAACTGCTCTGCGCCCCTCATGGCGCTGTAAGCGCCCGTCTGGGGGTCCAACTGTGCGGCGCCCCTCATGGCGCTGTAAGCGTCCGTCTGGGCGTCCATCTCCTCCGTGTACCTCATCGCGCCGCCAGTGCTTAGCTGGGGGTCCAGCTTTTTGGTGCCCCTCACTGAGCTGTAAGCGTCCTTCAGGGGGTCCAACAGCTCTGCGCCCCTCATGGCGCTGCAAGCGTCCTTCTGGGGGTCCAACTGCTCTGCGCCCCTCATGGCGCTGCAAGCGTCCTTCTGGGGGTCCAACTGCTCTGCGCCCCTCATGGCGCTGCAAGCGTCCTTCTGGGGGCCCAGCTGCTGGGCGCCCCTCATGGCGCTGCAAGCGTCCTTCTGGGGGTCCAACAGCTCTGCGCCCCTCATGGCGCTGCAAGCGTCCTTCTGGGGGCCCAGCTGCTCGGCGCCCCTCATCCCGCTGTAAGCGTCCTTCTGGGGGTCCAACAGCTCGGCGCCCCTCATGGCGCTGCAAGCGTCCTTCTGGGGGTCCAACAGCTCTGCGCCCCTCATGGCGCTGCAAGCGTCCTTCTGGGGGCCCAGCTGCTCGGCGCCCCTCATCCCGCTGTAAGCGTCCGTCTGGGCGTCCATCTCCTCCGTGTCCCTCCTCGCACCGCCGGTGCTCAGCTGGGCGTCCAACCTTTTGGTGCCCCTCATTGCGGTGTAAGCGTCCCTGTGGGCGTCCAACTTTTTGGTGCCCCTCAGCGCGCTGCCAGTGTTCACCTGGGCGTCCAGCTTTTTGGTGCTCCTCGTGGAGTTGTCAGCGTCCAGCTGGGCGTCCAACTCCTCGGTGCCCCTCATCGGGTTGTAAGCGTCCTTCTGGGAGTCCAACCTTTTGGTGCCCCTCAGCGCGCTGCCAGTGTTCCCCTGGGCGTCCAACTTTTTGGTGCTCCTCATGGAGTTGTAAGCGTCCAGCTGGGCGTCCAACTCCTCCGCAGAGATCTGTTGCTTTGAATTGCGTCCGGTGCCCCTGCCTGTAGCCCGGCTGCCTCCGCGGGCGCGACTCGGCGTGCCGCCGCCGCCAAAGCCTCCAGATCCTCGGTGTGGAGTCACCCCGCCTCTGTTGACACTGTGCACCGGCCTGCGCTGCGTGTGTATCTGCGAGGTGACGAGCTGGATGTTGAGGGGACGGCCATCCAAAGGGGCGCCGTGGTACTGTCTCATGGCTTCCAGGGCGTCTGCCTTCCGCGCAAAGTGCACGTGGGCTGTTCCCAGGCTGCGGCCGGAGCGGTCGTAGTGGACCCCGGCCTTCTTCAGAGGCCCGAACTCCGCAAACAGCTGCTGGACGTCCGCGTCGGACACTCCGAAGGCCAGGTTGGACAGAAGCAGCTTCCCCCCGGTCACCGGGCCGGCGCCCCTGCCCAAGCCCCTGCGGAAGCGGTCGTGTTGCCACTCGTCGGGAAGCTGTCTCGGCGGCCTGCTGTAGGGCGCCGGCCGGTTCCTGCCTGGGTCGAGGGCCGCCCGGTTCCGGAACGGCCCGCCGCCCCGGCTCACTGGTGCGGCGGTTTGCGCTCCGCCACTGCGGCCTCCCTGGGAGCCGGCCCGGCCTCGGTCCCGGCCTCGGTCCCTGCCCCCGCCGCGGCCGCCCCGCTGGCTCCGGTTCAGCCGAATGATGTCGTCCAGAGACATGTTGACTTTGTCGGCCATGGCGGGCCGGAATCGGGCTCGGATCGCGCGCTTGGCGCCGGAGCTGTTCCTGAGCGGGCACCAGATGTTGGGGTCCAGGCCCAGGGATTCGCAAAGGTGTGGACGGACTCCTCGCGGAAGCAGAAATGGCACGGAGACAGCTGTTCAGACGGAGACAGAGTTCAGGCTCGCCTTCTTCAGGGGCTGAGAAGGTCTGCGAACCATAGACCCTGCGAGGTGCTGCCGCCCCTCCTTTTATAGTCCCAGAGCGGTGGTGGGTGGGAGGAGCCAGAGAGGCCCACCAATCAGCCGCTCCCAGGAATGAAGCGTCACCGTTTGGGAGACGCCAACTTTAGGGTGGGGCAGGTGGCGCATCTCCAGGAAAGGTGCTCCTGAAAGTGGCTGCGATGCCTGGGATGCCTGGGGTGCTTGACCGGCGGGCGCCTCTTGGGCAGGCTCCTCTGACCCGGGACCCGTGAAGAGTGTTGGCGGGTTTTATTTTACTTTATGTTTTTTTGTTTGTTTGTTTTGTTTTGTTTCTTATTTCTGTGCTCATTTCTCTTCATTCATTGCAATTGATTCTATCTCTCGGCAATGGACCGTGGCAAACATCGGTCCCATTTGCATTGGGAGGGGGGGAGCGGGAGGGGGGTGGGTTGTGCGGGGTGGGGGAGGGGGAGACCGGAGAAGACGCAAACCCACCGGACGTAGCGGCCCTTGGAGGTCATGGGAGGCAGAGGCTGAGGTGGATGTGAATAAAATGTGTATGCTTTCGTTACTTAGCTCGGAGCCCAGGACGCCAGAGGCCACCAGCAGTCAAACAGCCCCGTCAGAGAGCGGGGGTATGGATGTGTATGGATCTGTCCCTGTTCGTCAGTCTATGTTGTTCTCTGTATTCCACAAAAGAGTGAGATCATGTGGTATTCATTTTTCTCTGACTGGCGAATTTCACTGAGCATCATGCTCTCCAGTTCCATCCATGCTGACAAGAATTCCTTCTTCTTCCCACTTCTTTTACCGCAGCGTAGTCTTCCACTGGGTAGATGTACCACAGCTGTGTGTGTGTTCGTGTTCGCGTTTACTGCATTTCTGTGAAATGTTCCCGCCGCCCCCCCCCACTCCCCACCCCACGCGCCCACGCCCCTAGAGGCATATCCCTGGAGGCATCTCCCTACAGAAAAGCAGCTTAGGGTTTGGCCCCTCCCTTGGGCGGACCCGGGTGCCGATGGCACCTTGAGGGCTTCCAGTGTGGTGGGAGCAGGGACACCTTGCAGGTGACATGAACCCATCTCTGGAAGAGGACGCTGAGGCTGAGGCAGGTGAAATTGATTTGCATAAACGGGTCAGTTCTCAGGAAGACCGGAAGCTGGAGTTGAAGGAGTTGAGGGCCAGGGCGAGGGTACCCGTCTGAACAGGGTGAAGAGTGGGGGCCCAGGGAGAGAATGCCATCTGTCTGCAGTCAAACAGCTTAGCCCTACCGAGGGAGGGCATGGCTCATCCCTGTGTCTGTGGGGCCCTTCGGAGCAGGGTCTGAGGGCGGCGAGGGCTCGTCCGTGCGTGACTGCGGACGTAAACACACAGTCACGCACAGACACTTCTTGATCTGAATGGTCCGTCGGCATCCATGAGCACCCTTCAGCCCCTGCGTTCTCGTAGGCGGCGCGCCCCCTGCTTGCTTGTCCTTCCCCCCTCAGGTCAAGTCCGGGCACCTGTGTCTGCCTTCCCCAGAGGTGGCTGCGGGAGGGTGACTTGCATTAGCGCTACTCGACCAGCAGAGGGCGGGACGGGCTCTTACGCCATGCTTGGGCTGGGCCCTCTGGTCCAGCTCCCTCTCTGGATGAACGCTCAGGCCCCTGTCCAGAGACCAAGTCCGGGCCGGGCCACATGGGCTTGCCGAAGGGTCTAAAGCATTGAAAGGCTGGATCAATGTCATTACTAAGGAGAGTTGTGGTTTTCTTTATTATTATTT